>NC_051117.1:2515119-2822301 GCF_014839805.1 Manduca sexta | reverse complement strand
TTTTTTTTTTTATTTATTTTGTCATGTTACCATGAATAAAACTTGATCTGTGGAAAGTAGAGCGTACAGAAATAGATTTTAATTCGCTGGTGTGGGCGGTGCATCCTCCGAGGTCTTGACTCATGCGATCACTTTACATTACTCATGTAGATTCCCTAATGGATAAGAATATTCGATTGTCACTGGGCCATATATTTTCTTGGCTGTATCGTATCTAAAAGACGGCTTCTCTTCAAGTCTTTATAATAATGTTGCTCTTATTAGGTACATGATCTGATTTGGGAATGTGATTCAGAAGTCATTAAAACCGATTTTTAACCATGTCTACGATAATTGACCTAGGAACAGAACGTAGTAATAAATCAACTAAGAATTTATCCTTAAATAAACTGAGGTTCAACATAGAAGTAGAAATGTTGGTTAAGAAAACGGAGGCAACATTACTATTTGCGCCATTCGTAGAATTCAAACGTTAGAAAGTAAAATGCTATGAGAAATCATACGGTACTATAGTGTACTGATATGCTCAATATATTGGTTTAGTGGATGTACGTAGAAAGAACAGATGGTCTTTAATTCCAAGGAACTATTTCCAGTTATTTTTTACACCCCGCAATTTGGTCTGACCGACACAAACTGCATATTCGGTTCAATAATTGGCCGTTCTTGTTCAGATTTAAAAATTGCTTTTATAAGCCTTAATAAGAAATCTAAACAAAGTCTTATTAAATCTCAATTGAATTGGTGTAAGGATGATTATGTTTTGTTCAAATTCCCACGAGACGAACTCGATTGTACATAAATAGAACCGCTTAAAAGGTAATGTCTAAGTCATAAATGCACCGAAAGTTAGTTATATATTTGAATTCGTCAGATTTCTCTGCGTTGTTTGATCTAGGTTTTATAGCCCTAGGACAATTTTAATATCATAACACATTTTTTTGTAACATAAATAGTTTAATTATCATGAAATTTCTAATTAAAATCATAATTTTAAATCGTTGTACTCAGAAGTTAACTGTTTGTCGCTTAGATATAATTGCCTTCCAAACGTTAAGCAACACAACCAAGAATACACTATATTGCACTGGATTGTACACAACAAATGACAACTTCTTAATATGATACTTGTTTTGGAAGTAAATAATACTCCAGTAAACAAGCCACTGATATCCCGCTTTAGCTATCAGGCGGATAGCGCAACACAATGAATATTATCCGGATTCGTCCGCCGCAACCGACAGGAAACGCAAGTAGGAAGTCTACAAGATCTGATGCTATTAATCTAGGCTGGCTAAGTGCTGCAAATTGCACGCTTGAGCGTTCCGCGCGTATCTAGAAAAACCTTCATGGAAATTTGAATAAATGCATGTTTTGTTATAAGAATTTTTCGCCTGTTCAACCCGCTATTTAAGTAAGTAAAAATAAAGAAAGCTTATAAAATTTATCTAAAAAATGGCGAATACTGGATCTAAACGCATGAAGTATTGTACGCGAATGATTATTGTCTATGATTGAATAAATTGTTTATTGTATTAATTGGGTTTTATTAAATATGTTTATGGTAATGTGTAAGGACCAGAAGGCCCTATTTTAATAATTATTGTTTTATGTAAGTTAATGTCCGTACTGAGACAAATGTTTGTTGAGGATAGTTGTTTCAAGTATGGGTTGTCACAAGTTCGCAAGTAATACCAATCGCCTAAAAGACTTCATGGATAAATAACTAAAAAAATGGATAAAATTTTGTCCAGAGCAAGCTTATGCCCTGAGAAAGGATAAACACAATTTTTTTTATTCGATACGCCAAATTCTAAACGTGTGAAGTAACTGGCGACCCCTAGTGTAAAATGTACGGAACCATGTAACATATTCTCACTCGACATATAACTATAGTAGTGTCTTGCCGTATAACGATGTAATCAACTAGCTAGAAGACATAATTGAATTACGCACGCGTGAGCGATACGACAGCGCTCTGAGCTCTGGGGTTCAATTCCCAGGTTCGGCAAAGTGATATAGGGTTTTTACTCAGTCCGGAGTGCGGAATTGGTGACTTATATGGCGACAGGCTTGCCCGCTATCACATCATGGGACGGAATACACTCGGCGGATAATGGGTGAACCAGTTGCGCCTCTGCCCACCCTGATAAATGGTGTGTGTTAATTTTAAAAAATCTCGCATTGTACATAATATTTTTTTTTGACGACAAAAACTATTCCAGCATCGTTTATATCATGACGTGCCATTTGTAATACATTTATTCCCTACCTTTATTCGGCTATTACAATCTAAAAATAACGGTTAAGATATTGTCATCATTTCTAACCCATAAATAAAACACAAGTGGCCCATTGTACGGTGCAATCAACTTAATTCACTATTCCCATTATGGGACAGTCATTTATCAATTTGTATGAAAGGTTATTGTGGCCATACAAAGATTTCTAACTATTAGATTAATAGCTCTAAAGAAATGAGTTGTCTAGTAGGTGTATATTTTTGTATGAACATTGCCCCTTGTATGAGTGTATATAAAAACATAGCGCCCCGCTCTGGCTTCGCAAGGGTATAACATAACAAAATAACAGTATTTCTCCACTATTTAATGGATGTTATTATACATAAAACCTTCCTCTTGAATCACTCTATCTATTAAAAAAAAACCGCATCAAAATCCGTTGCGTAGTTTTAAAGATTTAAGCATACAAAGGGACATAGGGACAGAGTAAGCGACTTTGTTTTATACTATGTAGTGATGAGAAGACTTTTAGGTTATAAGTGTTGTCTAATACGATTCAATAGCGAATATATTATTATTATTTGAATGGCTAGCATTCGCAGTCTTAACATTGTATAGTTATTACGTACTTGATCTTAAAGAGCCAATTAAAGCTAAAAAAAATTGGTGTGAAAATTATTCCACTTTATAGTTTTTTTTTTATGTGCATTTGCGGTTTAACATTTTTTTTTTCACATTTATTAATTTATAAACGATGGAATAACGATTAACGCCTTTTAGTTATAAATTGGTCAGGTAAACTGAGATAATTTATTTTATTAAGCACATTTTATACTTTTAGAAAGAAAACACTTACTATATTTTTCATTAGAACCAGCAGACCGCGTGATAAGCGTGTTGAGAAATTGTCCAATTTTTTTTATTTATGAAAATAGGTAAATATTAAAAATTTATAGGAAAATATATAAGTTTAAACAGTCTGCAAATTATATTGAAAAATTATCTACAACTATACAAAATATACAAATCATAAAATATATTAAATTTACCTATATATAAACTTCCTTTCAAAATACTGATCAATTTGTGTTTTATCACTCTTTTTTAACTTTCATAAATACTGCAATAATACAAAGCAAACATAAAACAAAATGGCCGATGGAATGAACTAAAAACAGTCAATGCTTTTTTATATTTATAATATAATAAAAAAAAAAATACAAAAAATGTCTACTCAATAAGTAAGCATTATTGTAGTTTTTTTTAATATGTATTTTAGTTCATGCATCGGCCTACTAGAGGCAATATTTTTCATATTAGAAAAAACGTAGGAAAAATGTAATACATACATATGATACAACATGAAAAAATCTATGTAAATTAATATGAAAATATTAGCCTCAAGAAACAAGTCTAATAACTACTACAAACCATGCAATAAGTAAACGTCAAGCAACATTTTACTATTTGCAATATATATATATATAAATGTAACTTGGTATTTCAATAAAAAAAAATTATGAAAATATAATTTTTTATTTTCTTTATAGCTGATTAATTAAACGAGTAACAGTGGCTCGAAAAAAAAACATTTCTCAGTTTTAAAGCATATGTAAACCAAGTCACATTCTACCTTTTTTTCAAATTAATTAAAAATCTATGTAAATTATTATATGTTTTTGTACTCGTATCCAGAAATAATGGAATGGTCTTACTTTTATCGGGCCTCGGGTACATTACAGGATAGGAAAAATCCTTATTAAAATGATATCTGAAACAACACAAAAAATAGTTTTTAATAAAAGCAAACCCTATTTTTTATTTTACGTTACTTTACCCATAGCAGGGAATTGTAATAAGGTATCTTTGTGTTTTTTAATTCAGACCATTTTGTTTAATCAATTATGGTTTCATGATTTCTATCAATAAAATTCTTCTTTTCATAGTATATATTTTAGTACATGGGATTTTCAGTGATGTTATAATATGCTTTATAAAATTTAACATTGGAACATCTTGGTAACCTCTGCGCTAAATATTCCAAATAGACCGGCATAAGAGTCGACTGGCGAAGAGAATCTTCACTCATCAGTCTACTATTATTTGTACTCTACTCCATGTACCATCAGGTGCAGAGGATCATTTACCGAGCCTACAAAAAAAGCCAAAGTCCAGCAGTGGACTGCATGATGCTAATGCTAATGTACATGTACCATCAGGTGTAGAGGATCATTTTGTCATGCCTACAAAAAAAGCCAAAGTCCAGCAGTGGACTTCATGGTGCTAATGCTAATGTACATGTACCATCAGATGCAGAGGATCATTTTGTCGAGTCTACAAAAAAAAGGCTATATCCAGCAGTAGACTTCATGAAGCTAATGATAATATACAAAAAAGAAAAAGAAACCTATCTCCTGCAGTGGCCTTGAGGATGTTAATCATGATATACAAAAGATAATATAAAATCCGATACGCACCTCACCCCAGCGTGCCCGCGGCGACGGAGGCCAGCACGGCGAGCAGCGCCGTGGCCACGCCGCCCGCGCCCACCGCCGCGCCCACCACCGCGCCCGACTCCGCCGCGCCGAACGCATCCGCTGCACACATCTCATCTGTGAAGAGCCACACGTCAGCGCGCGCGCGAGACGTGGGCTCCTAGGCACGGGCTTTGTGGCTTTGTGGCTTAACATCGCCTCAAACTACTACCATTTGCTTCACCATTTGTTAGTATGATATGTTAATGATGAAAAATCTGACATTAGTTCAAAAGTTTGTCATCCGGATTTCATATAGTTTTCCCCATTTTGTTAGTATTTCATTATCCAAAAGGAATTCAAATGATTTTTTTTTCTAATTTAGTCATGATATATTCTTAGTTTCAATTTCGGAGCAGTTATCGAATATGACGCTTAATTTGTAATGTAAAATTATATTTTACTATATAAATAAAATGTTGAATATAATTTTTGAATCAATAATTGATATTTTTTGCGTGAGATTTTGATCACAATTTACATCATTTTAAATTTTATTTGAATGTAGCGTGATTATAAAACCGTGAATAATTGTTAATGATAGATGCATGACCTAACGTAACCTTATTATTATGAGTTAGTACCTAATTACCTACTTCCAACATCTTTAAGATTGCAAACATGTTCGTATAAGCTATATAAACAGCAATAATATTACGAGATATTTAACAGTTTTTCTTTGAATAAATATCACGATCTACAAACAAAAAAGTAAAAAGCTAAGACCCAGTGTTACACCTTCTAGCCTCACGATGTTGTTTTTAAAAAAAATGATTATATTTTGTGACAGCACTGATTTATGTGGCTGTTAATACAGCTATAATTCACAGAAGACCATCTAAGAAGTGCGTTATAATACTAATTTCTACAGATATTATGCATTGCCATAATATTGATTTCTTTCGCGTGACACGTCAAAATGGCGTGTCGTAGTATTTAAAAATAATTGATTTTAAATAATATATTATTTTTTATTGTGTTAAAATATTATCAAGTCCGCTTAGTAGGAACAATATCCACATAGCTTATAAAACACATGTTTGCCAACCTCAAAAAAGTAATACAGGAAAAAATAAATATATATAAAATACTAAGCTGCAAAACCCGTTACCTGTTGCCCACGAGTCGCATGCATTACAAAATAAAAATATAATTACAATACTTATAAAAATAGGTGCAAAGAAAGTGCTTAAAGAAAAATCTATACAAAATAATACACTTTTATTAAGACCCCTAACAAAATACTTAGCGTAGAATTTAACAAACAATCCAGTTCGATATGTCCAGTTAAATCTCAAAAATATAGCAAAGACAGTCTCTATTCTGATTGGTTTATTTCTACGATCGATCCGGCGATATCGTTTAAGATAATCTATAAATTTGATAAATTTATTATATTACAGTTACCTATTAGAAAGAAAAATATAATAATTTAGTTGATACAGTATAAAAATTTGACCTAGAAGTATAATTCATTAGAAATATAATATAATAATTAAATAAAAATGGCATCAAGAACACTTCATACTTTACAATTTTATACACAATTATTTATATCAACTACAATCTACCACCAGTTTAAACAAAATATTTAAATACATATAAACATTGTACATATACAGAAAATAATGTGCATAAAACCCCTTATAAATTTAAAAGAAATATAACGTTGGTGCAATAATAAAAAAACACGCATCCATTGTAATTATCTGAAATATTACCCCAGTTTGTACAAATAAATATAAATTTCTAAAATCAATACTATACTATGACGTCACAACACACTGCACAAGCATGACTACAAATATGCAACGAAGAAAGAAACTTGACAAGCAAGACTATGAAATAGAAATAATGTTTAATACAGGCAGCATAGCGTTGAAAATAGTTTGATAACAGAATTTCAACCTCACTTTTTAAATAAACTAAATGTAAAAATACATAAGGTCGAGATTAAATTGTTTTCGATATAATTTTTATGTTCAAGTAATAACAAATACAGCACTTATGATTGAATCTCGACATATACATAATATACCTGTGCGAGTATAAAAATTAAATAAATATATAAAAATAACAGATATTCAAATAAATATATGTATAAAATAAATGATCAAGTCGTAATGTAACGAATAGTTAATTTTGTATAAACACGGAAATATATAATTTAAAAATAAATAAAATAAAAGCAACATAATGTTTTTATAGTGTAAAACACAGAAATGACACCACAAATTAAAAGTATAGTCTATCCGTTTAATATTTAGGGAAAATATTTTTTTTAGTTTCTTTATATGTTTCGAATATATGTTTTTTATTCTTTGTATTTTACACAATAATTATTCTGCCATGCTAAGCTCAAAAGCGGTATGTCAAAATCTTGATTTTTTATCTCGTCAGATATCTTAAAGAAATATCTATCCAGTGAACTTATCTAAATAACGGTATCTTGTTTAGAACCTGTTAAAAAGCCTTAAAACAGTTTCTCTATCTCAGTTCTACATAAATAACTATAAATCTATATTTATAAAAATGTTAATATCTCGAAATAAGGTTTCCCTGACATACCGTTCTTGCGCTTAGCACGGCAATATTGGTAAGTTAATAGGTAGACATAAAAACACAACATATAACACACCACATAATATTATATGAGGATGAACGTACCCAAGTTAACCACTTCCGCGATGAATGAACGAATGAGTGAAGGAAAACAAAAAAAACATTATTGACAAAGTACTCAAAATTAGTGAATTAATTTACCCATAACCACACGAAAATGTTTTCATTAGAAATCATATAGTTTGAATGTTTTTTAGAAAACAAAAAAGATATTTTTGATAACCAAAACAAATTAAATAGCAACAAGTTATGGAACAAAATATGGCTCGAAGGACCAAATATACTTAAGGTGTGATGCTAACATATGGAGAGTCGATACACAGGCTTTGGGACAGTGCAGATATTTTTATTATACCTGCCCTCATTTTATCAAGCTTGGGGTTAACGCAAAAAAACATTTTCTCTTTTTGCAGAAACTTGCAACAATCATACCCCATGACTCATATTTCTATGCACATAAGGTTAATTTTTCTCACACTTGTACTACACAGTACATACGTGTGCATGTAGAAAGTTTTGACTTGTATCTTTATTCTCTAAACCCCTTATTAATAAACGTTATTTATCGAAAAACGGAGCATTGCTGTGATAAGTCTGTTTCTCAGCTTTGTTTGTCTGACAGCAAATTAGATTCAAGTATCTCAATATTAGCCAATCACAACGGCCCTATGTCTACGCACTGCGAAGGCTGCCGTTAGCACTGAGAAACAGACTTGTTATCACAGCAATGCTCCGTCCTTAGATAAATAACGTCTATGAATAAGGGGGTAAGAATTTAAGGCTATTTTACCTAATCGACTTTCCAGTTAATATCTAGCCTTAGTAGAAATGTGAATAACCTGTTACTAAGTATGTGGTGGAAACACTTACCCCCATATTTGTTCAGAAACGCCATGATGACACCGTTGGACCACCCGAAGCCCGTTTGGACGACGTACTCGCCGCCGCCGCCGAGGCCGCCAAAGATTGTTGCGTCGTACTAGATAAATGTAAGTAGGTTGACGAAGGGCAGATCAATATAAATGGAGAAAGGTAAATTTTTCCCAAAGGTACTACATATAAGTACTAATGCATGAATGCGAGCTGCAAATCGTTTTAATGAAAATTATATTCTACATAGAAGCCAACAGGAATCGGGAACGACCCGAATATAATTTAGCTGGACCCGAGATTCGAACCCAGGACCTCAGAACGCTGCCGTACCGCGCATGCAGTACGCAACCGGGGCAGTCAGTAAGAGAGTGAGAAAGTGGACATTATTCCGGTAATAAATTTGGATACCAGTTGTTACACAAATACTTTACCTTCTCCAACATGGCGGTCTTATCCTTCCAAACTTCGAAGTTGGAGCGGACCCATTTGGTCGCCATTTCGTTGGCGAACCTCATCGCTTCAGGCACGCCGGTGTTGGCGAGCCCCATTATGACGATGTACTGCATGGGGGGCCACGCGTTCGGGTAGTCCCACTGCTCGCCAGTGTGCTCGTACGTGGAGGGGATGCCGCCTTCGTACACGTCCAGCTGTGGCGTTCATTATTATTTTAAAATATACAGTAGTATTAAACAGTATAGTTATAGAACTCTTTGAAGTATACCAACTAATTCGGAAGGTATTCTTCTGAAGTCAACCCTCCAGTGCAGATTAAATAAATTTACGATTATAAGTTTTTACAGTAAATGAATGGAGAGTGTATCATCGACATTTCGCCCCTTAAGTTAGGTTCTATACAACAATATACGAGCCTTTCAAAATTTGTACAATTAAGGTCCCAGCACAGAACATTTCCTGGCAGGAATATCCTTCATGACTATCTGACCCAACATTATACACAAAACCTCGTACATCATATTTGTCATTGTAGAATTCGGGCTCATACTAAGGCCCATTATGAACTGTTCTTGGTAAATGGAAATAGGCTCGTTTGATATTACATGAGACCTGACATAGCTGGTGAAATGTGATAAGACGTCTGGTTGGTGTAGCTACAGTTTTGCATTGCTTAGCAGGAGGAAGTAAAAAAAGGTAAAAAATTACGCCGAATTCAACGAAAAGCCTTCATCACGCGACACCTCTATAAGCGTAGGGTCTTTCTCGGCTGGGCAAAAACATTTCCCTACATCACGCAACGCCCCAGTATTCGCAGAGCATTTGCTAGGCATAAAACTCTAGGCAACACCATTTCTAGGATAGTCAACGTCCACCTTCACCCCACTCTAGCTAGGCAATCCATGAAAAACACAAGACTATGTAATAAAATCAATACCTTAACTTTATCCAAATAGTTAACGACTCGGTTAACGTAGTATTCCTTCCGTCCCATGTCGTAGCACTTGGTCCACAGAGGGGATAAATTGGAGGGATAGAAGTAGTCTCTCCTCCTGCCAGACTCCAGGCTGTAGTCCAACCAGGCGCCCACGTCTTCGTGCCACAGAACCTGGTAGAAAAGTACATTAAATACTATTAAACCACGTTTAATTTTTTGCATTATGGCTCCTTATCAGTGATTTCGCCAATGTTCTATAGTAATAGCAATTATTATAAACGGGTTATATATATCAAGTTGCTTTTATTTGGGGTCCTGCACAGATGATTGTTTTCCAGAATAAAAGTCCAGCTATATATTTTCTCCGTATAAAATATATAATTATGGTTAAGGGGAAGCAAATTATAATATAAAAAACGCGTTAAAATCCAAAATATAGTTTTATTTCAGTAGTATAATTTAGTACGTAGTAGTATTGTATAATAGTAGTTTAGTAGAATAGTTTGGTAGTATAGTAGTTTAGTAGAATAGTAGTTTAGTAGCCTAGTAGAATAGTAGTTTAGTAGAATAGTAGTATTACCTTGTCTATAGCTTCCATTAGCCTGGCGTGCACATCTCTATAATACGCCGCTTTTTCAGCGTTGTTTAGCCTAGCGTGGTACTCGCTCATTATCTGAGCGTTACCGCACATTATGGCGTTCAAATCCACTGGCACTATAGACCGGGTTTTTAGATTTGTCAAATTACCTGGAAAAGAAGATATTTTATTTCACACAAAATAGGTTACATTGGAATAAATATAAAACAAGTTGCTGTATATAAAGGCATTATAACATAATTACATACTTAACAAAACTTGTTAGTCAGAATTAATGTTAAGTATTTACGAGGTTACATAGTATTAAACAACTAAGTAATTATTACAGTTTTAAAAGGTACCAACTCACTGGATTCTTGCTATTGGGTTTTATCTGCTCAGTTTGAGCTCGAATTTTGAAATTTGTGACGGATATGGGAATAGGATAGCCCCCTACACGTGGCAAAAAGTGGGTGCCATAGTACCCCTACCTACCCTCTCGGAGATAAAGGAATATTAGTTTGTTTAGTTTTCTATCAAACAAAGACTAAAATAGCCTGGCATTAGATTCTACAGATTTAGATTGCTTACTGCTGTTACAGGGTATGAGAACAAGACAATTTCAATCTTATTTCAATAAACTTAAGCTCCATAATTGTTTACATCATTATGCAGTTAGTGTCAAGGGAATATCACCTATAATACTACTACAATAAGACATACCTTTATTAGTTCCGTTCAGTATGAACCATCTGGAGGAGAAGTCCCATCCAGACTCGGCAGCAGCTTTGAGCTCCGCGTATAGCTCTTCCTTCTTGTCTCGCGTATCAAAGTGCCTAGAAATTGTAAGTCTTTTATTAGGAAACAAAACTGAAATAGATTTAATGGTTATTAAAATCTTCAAGATTACGAAATCCCTTTACCAGTTGATATATATCAGTTTTAGTGAAATAGGACCCAGGTGTATCACAAAAATGAATTTTTTCCAATAATTACTTGATTAAAAACGTCTCTAGCAAACTCTTCTCAATGAGAATGTAGTATTTAGATGTTGTATGGAGTTGCATATTGGAAGGGAGGTCTCATACTGAGACGCTGAGAGCATCTTCGATTGCGCGAGTGCTTCTGGTCACCCCTCCCCATAGGAGACGAGCCGCACCAGGCGGCGACCAGGGTCAGCTGCGGACGATGACTTAGACAGTTCTGTCAGAGGAAGCCTGCAGCCGTCTCTATTGCACCGAAGAGGGCCACCGCGGAGTTTTAGTTGATTTGCCTTGCGTAGGTTAGTTGTATATGGTTAGGAACTCGGCCCGGCAGCCACCCAAAAGTCAACTTCAAATCTGAGCGGCTCACCAGGTCGTAAAATAAGGTGACCTCAAAATAACCGCCCAGTATCCCCCCACGAAGGCTGGGCTGTGGTAAGGTACTTTCTCCGCAAAAAAAAGGGAGTTGCATTTTACTGAATCCACTTACTTGGCACAATCAATATCTTCCTTGTAACTCTCTGGTCTAGGACCTTGTGACATGTCGTTGTACCGCGCTAAGGTGTATCTGAAAATATTAAAAAATATTTATCCCCATTGTTTTTTTTTTGGAGCTTCACTTCACCTTATGTTGAGCGAAGTGAAAAAAAGTGCCAACCGGCAAAAGACACAGGCATCCCCACACCACATCGCCGGGGTTGCATATGGAATATGTAAAATATAAAAAAAGAGCCTAAATGATCTTAGTTGATAGAACTTTGGTCGTAAAACTGAGCCAAATAGTTTCAGTAACAAGCTTGAGAAAGTGTGTTTCACTGTTTGCAAATCGGAATGTGGAATGGGAGGATATAAAATATTATTATTAAAATTTGAAACGAAAGGTTAAACCAGTTATTGCAAAAAATATTATTTATCATCTATTGAGGAGGTAGTAGAATTCCTTTAAATCTTCATACCCACCTCAATTGTAAGCTTTTTATATAGGTGCATGACAAAGTGACCCCGCTGCACCTGATGGTAAGTGGAGTGGAGTCCAATAGAATGTCCACTGACGACTGATTACCCCTCGACAGTCGATACAATTATGCCGGCCTGTTGAAACCGAATGTACACAGGCTGATCCCGGAACGCGGCACACTTACGCGGGCCACTATGGCGGGTTTAAACACCTTGTGTATGGCGGTCGCTATCCGGGCGGTTATAATATACATCCAACCACCAATCGGTGCTGCTGATGATGTTGTTTTAAAATAAATAATATCATAGATGAGCATTGCGCTCATCTCTCATCTCATCTCATCAGCCTACAACTGTCCACTGCTGAACATAGGCCTCCGCTAGAGTGCGCCACGTTGCTCGTTCCTCCGCTCTTCTCATAGAAATAGATATTGAAATACTCACTTGTGCCCATCATGTTCCACTTCCAGAGTGTGGTTCGTCATCCAGAAGTCGAACTCGCGGTCGAGGGTGTGGATGTGCTGGCGCAGGTAGCCCACGTCGTCGAAGTCCTCCATGATCAGCTGCATCATCGGGATCAGGAGCGGAGGCTGCGATCTGAAACAATAACCCTGAGTTGAATATCTTTGTTATTCTGAATGCCTGTTGTGTGAGACAGGTAATGCTGTTTCAAGCTTTTTTTACTGAGGATGATGGGACTTAAGGGATATCTTAGGGTAACGTTCACTATTTTTGGGGGTAAAAATCCACCGTTTTGTCTTTTGCTTTCCTTTAACTATTTTTTCACGACCGGCAGAATTATACCGTTTGGCGAGAAATAATAATCATTTGGATTTCGATGCAATATTTCTAGATATCACTTCAATTACCATCAGGCGCAGTTGGATCACGTTTTATTGCACGTGTTAAAAGAAAGATATTTCTAAAAGTCCCAATAATTCAACACATATAAATACAACAGTACGTAGGCATACAAAAATCAGGGTGAGCAGCTGCCTACCCCTGCTGAATATGGGGGGGAGAGGGCAGTTGCCTACCCCTGAATATACCTTCGTGCAGCTTGCTGTTTAGAAAAAAACTTAGATAATAATGAACATGCATACCTCATGGCGTAATAAACTCTGCCTCCATTAGGGATGAAGCCGAACCTATCAACGATGTCGAGGAAATTGGAGAGCATGCCGCGCGCCGTCGACCTCATCTCGGAGAGCAGCAGCCCCTTGATGATCCAGTAGGAGTCCCAGTAGTAGAACTCGCGGAACCGGCCGCCTTAAACATATAGTCACGCGTGAATATTGGAAAGGGAAATCTTGGACATCAGGTCTTGTTCCTTATAAAAATATGGATCATTTCCAGGTACAAAATTTGTATCAACGCCCTCTGGTTGTAGGTGTATCTAATAGTGTTTAGATCGTTAACATAGGTACTAAGTGTTCTTATTTTAAGGGTAGGTGAAAGAGTGAAATGTTCACATTTCCCAAACTATCTTAAGCTCATTTAATAGAAATCAAGCTTCTGATAGAGGTCCGTTTTCAGCAAGTGGATAGTATATATCAAAACATGGGCGTAATGGGCTCCTTTTGGATTATTTTCCAACAGGAGCCTGTGCCCGACATTAAAAAAAGGATCATTTCACGTGTTTGTACTTGCAGATATGGTAATGATAATATCAACCCAGCATGGGCCTTCTCTACTACTGAGAGGGATTAGGCCTTAGTCCACCACGCTGCCCTAGTGCAGATTGGTAGACTTCACACACCTTCGAAGTCACCATAAGAAACTTGATGATTTATAATTTAGATGGTTTTGAAAATTTTTAGTAGTTGTACGCTGATTCACCACTTGGTATGTTCTCAAACCCACTGTATTACTATCCTGGTATTACTTACCAGGTACAATAACAGGATTCTCCACGTATATGATGGAATAGAGGTCCTGGTTATGCTTGACCTCGTCCTTCATCTTCCTGCCGAGCTGTAGCCACAGTTTGTTCAGATCTGACGCCCACTGATGAAACAGTGGGTCCTTGATCCTCTGCAGAAACGCTGGAAAGGAACAATTATATTTTGACATATAATCAGCGATGGATCAAGGGTTTATTATTTTTTTTAATGGTGATATTACAGCTTATTTGCTTAATATACACTCCCAATACACCTCTCTATTACAAAACATTATCAGGCACATGAAGTCTACTGCTGAACATAGTGTAACCCTAAAAATTCCAGACAGACCTGTCAGACAACTTTGCAGGAACACGCAGGTTGCGGCCACTTTTATAAACATATTCAAAATTGATGTTCGTAATTCTGTTATTTGAACCTCGAGTTGCCCAATTATCCAAATCCACGGATTTATTTTTTTTTAAATATGGAAAATCCATTTTATCATATGTATAGATCAGGCAAGCGCGTTGATTGTCTTTTGAGTATAGAAAAGAATATAATTACCAGGATTATCTTTCCAGTCATCGGGTCTCCAGTCCTCAAACTCTGAACCTTCAGGATCAAAGTTCTGATCTACAAACTCCCTAATGTCAGCCTTCGTGGGTTGGGAACCAGTCCTGCAATATGAAAAATATTAGTATAAAGAAATATTGAAAAAGTATTTACTGATTCTATATTGTAGAGCGATAAAGGCAGATTGTAAAATAGATAAGAGATGAGACAAGGCACCTCTTTGAGAATAGGGCTGGTAGAAGGAGACGAGTTACGGTGGTAAGTCTCTCATATGTGAGAGTCCACCTGGGTAGGTACCACCGCAATGTCTATTTCTACCGCATAGCAGCAGTGTGTTACTTTTGTGTTCTGGTTTGAAGGGCATTGTAGTCGGTTTAACTACTGGACATAATAAGACTTAACATCACATGTCTCAGGATGGCGAGCGCAGTGGAATGCCAAACAATACTTTGTAATTCAAGGTTTTGGATGGTGTTTCTACTAATTATGGGCGGTCGTATCGCTTACCATCAGGCGAACGGCAAGCTCGTCTCGCCATTCGAAGCAATAAAAAAAGTAGATAAAAGGATAATATTATTACCTCCTCATCATCTCGTGGAAGTGTTCCATGGTGATGTTGGGAGACAACTTGATTTTCATGTCGACGAAGGTCTTGGAGTCGTTGTAAAGCCCCGCCATCTGCACCGTGTCCAACAAGGGGCCATGACAGTAGATCACACTGAAATACACAATTAAATACTAATGAAAAATATGGTATATTTTGGAACTTTGATAGAACCCTATAATATACTGAACTTGTTAATTTTTTTCGATTGCACTATTAGCTTTTTGCTTTTATTTAATAAAGAGTTTATTCATTTAAAGAACTTAGTGTATCTTTGAAACAATCGTAGGAATATAAGGTGTACTATTGTTGAAAAAATAATTTCGCTTTACAAGAAGTTTCATATAAAAAATCACACCTAACACGTGCGAGTGTAAATTGTAACGAATCGCAGCGTGTACGATTTATAACAATGCATATTGCACGGTCGAACACCCAAGGCCGGTGTTTGGATTAACCATTACATCGAGAGCCGACGCAAGTGACCATCCTGGACTGATCTATACATATTATAAAACTAAGTCCCCTTTTCTATTTGTCTGTATGTTATCGATTTTCTCAAAATCCACAGAACGAATTTTTATGAAATTTGTTATGCAGATAGTTTAACACCTTGGGAAGGTCTATCATTTATCCCGGGAAAATATATAGCCGGAAAACTACTTCATGCGGGTGAAGCCGCGAGCAAAATCAAATTTTTCTATAACACTTTAAATTCCTACGAATTTTCTTTATATTTGCAGAGTAAAGTAACTTTGATGGTGAGTGTAATACATTCCAAGGAAGTCATTACGTGTTTACTTTAGAGGGTGGATAGAATGCCAGCCTCTTACATAGTGTACAACGTCTGACTTCTCTTGCCTTTACTGCTAAACTGTCTGGGGCGTAACCACGAAGAATGGAGTTTCAATAATGAATTATTGGGTATCGGCCCGGGTGATAACCCGTTTCGTCGAGTTTATTACCATTTTTAGAGAGCGGCGATAGCCTAGTTGGGTGTGAAACGGACTGCGAAGACGAATGTCCGCAGGTTCAAATCCCAAGGGCACACACCGCTGATTTTCTATAATCATGTGTGTATTCTTTGTGAATTTATCGTTCGCTTTAACGGTGAAGGAAAACATCGTGAGGAAAACCTGCACATCTAAGAAGTTCTCTATAGGAATTTCGAAGGTAAGTGAAGTCTACCCATCCGCACTAGGCCAGCGTGGTGGACTAAGGCCTAATCCGTCTCAGTAGTAGAGGAGGCCCGTGCTCAGCAGTGGGCAAGTATATAATACAGGGCTGATATTATTATTATTATTATATTAGAGAGCGAAAAAAGATAATCTCTTTTGTATTCGGTGAAGACAGATCTGAATTAAATCTAAGCAAAATAATTATTTGTAAAGATTTTATTCATTTACATTTCCTTCCTGTAATATGGTATAGCAGTAAACACAGGAAAATGAATAGACAATCGTTTCGTAACGTCGTGTTGATAGCACAATAGAGTATCTTAACGTAATTGTGCGGATGTATTGACGCAATAAGTAATTAAATACTCATAAATATAACAAATACTTATAAATATAACTTACAAGTTATATTAGTTCAGGGCCTTTTTGCAGGACGAGCAGGTTTTTTGGAGACGAGTGCAGGGCTACGCAATGTGTTACAAGTGCGGGTGAGTTGCTGTTTATGAAGTTATCGTTTACAGCGGAGGTTCCAAACTATTTCCTCATAGACCCCTTTAAGCATTTTGCTGGTACCGGTGCCCTACATTTCAGTATTATCAAACGAAATAAATTTTCGTGGACCCCCGCTTACAAATTATCGTCCCTATTTTTTGGTCACGCTAAAGTAGATCCTGGTGAAGTCTCCCGTGGAGCCTATGGACCTGGACCACTTTGGGAATCAATGGTTTACATCTAGCGAGTTGTCCCTCGTTTTCTCGTTCTAGTGGATCAAGTATAAAACCTACTATAGTGGCACACGTAAGTATGTCGCTTTCCGGAGTCAGTACGTATATATCCAGTTCCTAACAGGCATTTGTTTCGACTGGCGAGGGAAATTTCACGTCAGTCGGTGATCTATTTGGATCCCACTTCGCTTACCATCAGGTACTGTGGCGTTACTTGGCCGTCCCAGTATGAAGAGTAATAGTTTTTATACCATGAATTACGAATTGACGTAGGTAAACAATGAGAAAACCATGCTTAGTTAAATAGTTACATCTATATACTAATACGTCAAGCAAAACGTAGTACCTGCTTTTAAGCACATTGGGCGCACGAAGAAGTGTGATTGGGCATAAATAAAATATAGAAAAAGAGTCAAGAATAACAACATTTATATATATAGTGACAGTTACAAATTTATTAAATTCGACGTATTACAACTACTAGTATTAATGAAATGATAGATTACTTCCTCCTTCAGGTACGATAATACTGAATGTGTTTTATAACATAAAACGGAAATAGTTCAAAGCACATTCTACCGTTCCCCAGACAGTGGCAAGGTCGCCACACGATCGCATTTCCGGTATCCATCTCGATGCCAGCGCAGTCATCAATACGTTATATTGATAGATGTGTTAATGCTTACTAACGATGTATTAGTTCATTTTCAAAGCAATTTTATATGAATTTTATACATCACTCATTTATCTTCGAAAGGGTATGCAGTGACGCAACCTGGGCAGCTACTTTTTGCCAAGTATGTTCCAACCCATTATGTGATAGAGGGCGAGCCTACGCCATATTGGGCACAAATTCCAGACTCCGGGCAACTGAGCAGAAAAACCTAAATATCACTTTGCCCGACCCGGAACCCATTTAAACCCAGAACCTTAAAGCGTTGTTGTACCGCGCATGCAGTACAAATACGCCACAGAGGCAGTCATTAATTTTATGGATTGTTTTTATAGCAGACTAAATGTTCAGAGAGGCATGATAATATGTGGCATTGATGATGGTGATATGGGAAAGGCTCGCGCAAGTAATGCGTGGAGAAAGCGCGAGCTCGACTTCATGAAACTTACAACACCTAGTTCAGGATATTTGCAGATAGAAGACCGAAACGTTATCAGGCCGAAAACAACCGCCCGTCGAAGGCGTCTCTTGTAATATGTCCGGCAGAGCATGTCGCTCTAGAATTGGCTTATTGTTCACGAAATAGAGTGTAGTTTCAATGATTGATTGGTCTGAAAAGACGTACGAGGCCCCTTACCTTACACTTTATTGCAAATGCTAGGCAATGGTGAAAAGGTGGCTCGGATTACCACTATCAATACTTACTTAGCATGAACTAAGAAAGTTGTGGTCAATTTGCTAATCTTAAATGTTCCAGCGTGCTCACAAATAGCTCATAGTAACATAATGAAGATAAAATTTATCTTTATAAAATTAATAAGTAGATGAATTGGTCATTCGTTGGGCGGTAAGCGACATCTAATTATTACAGCAACGTCACACTAAACTAAGTTGCAAAATGCCTTGCGTTCGAGCACAGGAATACGTTCATCGCCCTCAGACATTGGATGTCGTCTCCATGTATATAATTATAGTGGCTACAATGTCTTATATTGTAGTTATTTCTGCCAATAAACACCAAGGAAGCGCTGTTGTATTACTATTTAAAGGAAATTGGAGATTATGAGATAACTTCAAGTTACTGGCGGTAGGTCTCTCATATGTGGGAGTCCGCCTGGGTAGGTACCACTGCAATGTCTATTTCTGCCGCCAAGCACCAGTGTGTAAACACTGTTGTGTTCCGGTGTGAACGACATTGTAGCCAGTGCAACTACTGGACGTAACAAGACTTAACATCTCATGTCTAAGGATGGCGCGCGCAGTGGAATACCAAACAATACTTTGTAATTCACGGTATTGGATGGTGTTTCTACTCTTTATGGGCGGTCGTATCGCTTAACATCAGGCGAACAGCAAGCTCGTCTCGTCATTCAAAGCTATTAAAAAAAAAGAGTTCTCAGCACATATAATTCCAAGTTAAGCTGGTGTTTCTACTGTTTATGGCCAATCGTGATACTTTACATTAGAAGCTTGCTCGTTTTGCTATTCATTGTAAAAAAATATTCCTCGAAACTGATAAATATGCAGACAAAACCGGCAGACATATTGGAATCAGTTGACTCGAAATATGTCAAGGCCGCGCTAGTTTTGCGATTTTTCAGACGTACTATTATTAAATATTATAAAAATTGGCACTCGCACATAATATTATAAATACCAGTGTCTGGATGATATTAGTCTATAATATTGTACTGACCACTGCACTGGTTTGCGTTGTATTACCATACGATGATACGACTGCAGTGCTGAAGACAATTTGATCCGGGTCGGGCAAAATGAAATTGGGTTTTTTTGCTTACTATCAGCCTAGAGAATTTGTACTCGAAATGGCTGTAGGCACGTCTCCTATCACATTATAGGACCTATACCTCTGTCTACCCCTTCGTCGATAGAAGGGGTGAGTGTGTATTGTGCTAAGAGGGACGCATGATGAATTTCCATAGAAGGCTAATGAGTAATGAGTTTTATGATGGCAAATTATTATGATTATCTACAAAACTGGAGGAATAAATGAGGCAATGTCAAGCTTTGAGGCAGAGGTAGGCTATTTTTATTATCCTTTTGTATTTTTAGAATTGTTTTTTTTTTTTTTTATTTATTGCGTTTATAATACCTACCTTACGAATATTTCTTGTATACTGCTTTTGATAATTAGCAGATTATGCAAAGTTGTGATATAAAATTAAACAATGAGAGATGAAGATCTTCATATTTTAATAATATTAAGTACCAACAATACTTCTACCTGATTATGACAACTACATGAACAAAGGAGCGTATAATTTTTGTAATGAATACGTTATTTCAAACAGGCACTATTTCGCGTATCATTAATTACTTTTAATTTATTCATCCTGGTTTCCGCGTGGAGTCAAATATTTCGTCGACTTGCGATTTGTCACTTGTCTAGTAAGAAGGTCAAACAACAATCGCTTTATTGATGTATTACTCAAAATCAGCATAAATATTCAATGATTAGCAGCCTAAATTTTGCGTAATATTTTTTTGTTTTATGAATACTTTTAACAGAATTTTCACTAGTATTTTTGTTTCACTTTCTTTCAAATATTATGAGCGCCACAGACGCAACACTAATTTAATTCATTTTAACTGGTATTTTCTCGGTAAGACCCTTTCTCATTATAACCTATAAGTAATGATATCCCGTATACAGAAAAGAAATAAAACATCATCGAATTGTGTTCAAAATCGATTTAACGGTTAATTAAAAAAAAAACGGAATTTTAGTTTGGAACATTCGAATTTTAAATTACAACGAACATCATAGACAACAGTAACAAATAAATACTTGAAAGGACATGTGCGCTCTTGGTATGGGCGCTGGTTCTAATTTCGAACAAATTCCAACCAGCCTCAACTTATTTCATAATAAAGTGGCAAAAATGTGGAGCTTAGAATCATTAAAATAATAATTTAAACCTCTCCATTTATAAGAAAAATAAGAAAAAATTGTGTAACAGAGTAACTCAAAAGAAAAATATAATTAAATAAGCTCGTTTATAAGAGTTCTGTACAAATATACATAAAATATCTTAGAATTTTAGACGAATAAAAAATGGTTTTTAGATTTTTCCTTCACTAAATAAAAAAAAATATCTCACCTGTCACACGTTGGGGGTAACTTAGTCCGGTCGGCAACCACACCGGACAACACCAAAGCGATGCACAAAACACGCAACATTGTCTTATCTTACACTAGTATCACTTTTAATAAATATAAGGAACAAAATATCACTTGGTTAAAGTCTTGTTTGGAACACAAGTCCAATTTATGTGTTTAAGAATGTGTGAAGGATTTTGTTAGGTTTGCTTCTGGTTGGCGCGCTGGTCATCTTGGGTATGGCTGCGGCGAGGAATTGCGAAGAGGCACTCCTGTGCCTCTGTCTGGAACAAGAAGAAACATTTATATAAGTATGTTACATAAAAATATATTTAAATCACGTAATTTGCGGTTCGATTTTCAGGTCAGCGAAAATAAATATAAGTTTTTATAAAAATATCTTACTACTGGAATTAAAAAAAATACTTTAAAGTTTAGATAAATTCTTATGCATAATATCAATTATTACGACTCAATTTTCAGTAATTAAAGTTTGACGATTTTAAAATACAAACGAGTTGCGTCCTTTTTTATGATCTATAATCAATTTGAAATCTATGTAATAATGAAATATTCTCATGTACCTTGACTTATCATAAGTGCAACTTTGTTCGCCTACATGATGGATAAAGTATTTTATTTTATTTTTTATTTATTTATTTAAAAAAAAAGAAATCGATAAACTTCGGCGGACCCTATAATGGCCAGTATTTTATCTACATTGTAGTATTAAAAAAAAATACGTCATTTTAAATACAATACGAAGAAATTTTATTTGTGCTGAACTGTAGTCATCAGCGTCAGAGCTATTGTTCCTTGCTACAATGACAAACGTATAATATTATTTAAATAATAAATTAGATAGAGTAGCTGTAAAATATACATTTTCATTTCTTTTTAGGAGTTTTACGGGCTTATAACCATTTATATAGTGGTTAGTCACGCTGAATATAATGTGTAATAAATTGAATACAAGTCTATAATGCGGTGGATTACATCTATAACTCGATGTTAAACTAAAATAAAATGGATATATTTTTTGTGAAACAGTAATGTTAACTTTCGAAAACATGTACAAGTTTTCTTATAACCAGATTGACAAGAGAAATTTTAACATTATATTAAATAATTTAATGAAAATATGTTTGGCAAAATGTAGAGATCCTTTACTTCGACAAACACTAACAAATTTTAAAAAAAAGAACAAAAAACTATACGTATATTCTACTTACAAGAATTCCTTTAAATCCTTTTTCAATTAAAAAACAAAACTCTTCGCGCCTTAAAAGTTCTATATTCAAATTTCACAACGTTCCATAAACAAGCGAGCAGAGTAGTGAACTCACAACATCACGCGTTGCGCCGTCGGATGAGACTGGCTGATTGTCGGTGGCGATTATTCGACAATGCGTGACGTAAGCGACCATTCACAATCAAGTCCACGGCAAGCGTGATTCGTGGCGGATTGGCTGTACGTTTATTGAGGTTAGGTTAGGCAAATAACTTCATTGGTCTAGACTCTAGGCGAAGCGGAATTAGATTATAAAATCGGTAATGACCTGGGTTTGATTTTTGGTAAGAAAACATCGATTCAGAGAAATACGAAAGTGCTGTATGCATTAGATTCCTATGCCTATGAAAACCTAAAAGAGAAAAAAGATAAGTGTGATAAATGCAATGCAATGCAAAACTATTTATAATTCAAGGTTGTGGATGGTGTTCCTATGATTTATACTGTGTAAGATTACAATCTCATCGTTTGATATTATACCAAACAATGCAAATGGAATGTTTATAGTTGGATTTATATAAGAAATAATTAACCATAAAACGGCCGTAGTATCTTTCAAAATAATTTTTATGTTTTACAAGCGTAACCTACATACATTTGCGAAAATACGAGATATTTTGTGCGGCTTTTTGTACGCCGCATTAATTTAAAACCGGTTTAGTTTTTAATTTCGACTTCTTTGCAATAAAATTAACGTCAACAAACTTAATAGTTCCTTGAGATAAGTAAAATTAAATGTCAGATCACTGTCTTTTACGCGTGTTATAAAATTTTATGTGAAACTTTACTTAAAGAAATACCTAAACTATTCAAAACTTTAAAGAATTCAGATGTTATGCCCTATTCTATAATTAAAGAAAAAAAAAGATCCTTTACTAAAGAAATACTTTCCTTTTGTAGAAAAATGTCCTAATGTCATTCACATATAATAAAATGTTATACAAATACATAAAACATTATGTACCTATATTTAGAAAATAAACTACATGCCATAAACAGTCAGAAACTCTCACTCTCACGTCTGGCTGGACCGCTTGTCTATGCCGTGACGTCAAAACATTCTACAGCCAACAAATTAAAAACACACGTAAGAGCTCTGCCCATTTGTTGGGTGTGTATTGGCATATAAAATAAATTTGTGCCAAAAATAAGCGCATCACGCGATATTACTCACGTCATACAAAAGTTGACCCAATACTTGCCAAGGAAAGTAATGCATCAGCTTTGTGGTTTTATTATTAACTAGCGACCCGCCCTGGCTTCGCACGGGTATAACATAACAAAATAACAGTATTTCTCCACTATTTAATGGATGTTATTTTACATATAAACCTTCCTCTTGATGTACTCTATCTATTAAAAAAAACCGCATCAAAATCCATTGCGTAGTTTTAAAGATTTAAGCATACAAAGGGACATAGGGACAGATAAAGCGACTTTGTTTTATACTATGTAGTGATGATACTTGATAATTAAAAAAAGCAAACTATTAAATAATTGGGCGCAATACAGCATGAAACAACGAGATTTTTGGTGTAACATCGCTAGCCAAATATTTGCACATGACAAATATTTGACCCAATTCAATCAGAAATCTCGGGTTCTATTTATAAAGCTAGATAAAAGTGTTACAAATATTTGTTCCGGTCGTGTTGTGAGATCAAAATCTCTCGCTACTACGATGTAGAATTTAGTCAAACCTAGTATCAGTAAATTACATTGCTCTTAAAACAATTCTAGAGTCCCACTATACTGCCGTTTTAAATAAGCGATCTCAATTGTTTTTCGATCCATTGAGAAAAAGTACCAATCAGAACGACTTACTTTGACATGTTTATAAATACCTTATTTTGATTGGCTTGTTCTCGGAATTGGATCAAAGATTAAATTTGGATCTTTAATTGAAAACGGCCAAAAGCCAATTCTGTCTGTAGTCTGTAAAAACAGATTCCTATGTACCGCTGGTTTAAAATAGTCAAAGTCATCATCATAATCAGCCGCAGGATGTCCACAGCTAAACATAGGCCTCCCCATTTATCAGATTTCAAGATCGACGTATTGGAAGCGGCCCGCATCCAGCAACCTCCAGTGACTTTTATTAGCCAAATTATACCTAAAGTGCAGCCATAGATTTATCATTAGAAAAAATATCTCAACGTTTTAATAAAAGTCAACAGCATTTCACTGTGACATTAGACTCAATTGCTTAAAAATGAAACATAGTTTGAACAATGCTTCTGTATTCTTATGAATCACTGCAAAGTAAGACTAAAATGGAGTCATATTACAATCGACCTGCAAATAATGCTTATTAGTTTGAAATTTGAAGAGTCAGGAAAATTTTGGCATGACTACTTTAGTATTTACGTAGTGACCACTAAGGAAATTATTCGTATGTAATATTCTAGAAACATGTTTGTAGTCAGGGGAATAGCAGGTGGTTTGGTGGTTAAATAGCCTTCCCTTCTAATGGGGTACTGGAGATCCTTTAGAATTGCAACTCTTGCGGTCTTGAAAGAAGAGGACAAGGAAGAAAAGAGGAAGGAACGATTGCTGGCGAGTGTTGGACGTATACATACTATTAGACCTTGATGCTTGGATCCCAAGGAGTAGGTTTGGTGGTAATGTTGATCTATACAAGAATTGTAGAGTGTAGGAGCGAATAAAGGATAGTCTAGCAATAAACATTTGAATTTAAACAAATTTCGAAATATTTAAATCTTTATAATAAACGCTAAGTCAAGTTGACACTTTCTTCATTACGGGGTCGAATACCATGATTAGGTCCGTATCACAAAAAAGAGTTTATTGTGAAAGCCTAATCAACACGTGTTACTTACTAAGCAAAACACTAGGAAACTAAGCAGAATTAACACGACACTCTCTATAAATAGCTTTGTACTAGTGACATCATCAGGCGTTGTCCAGCTCTGATTACGAGGAAGCGGGTCTAAATGTATTGTGCTGATTTTCATGTAAAATAAATGCTTTGGTAATGAACAACTTGTTGATAATTGGGCCTATTCATTTTGTGTTTTACTAGGATTTGCCCGCGTCTCTGTTTGTGTAAAAATCCGTTACGATAATATTTAGCACTTAGGACAATGTATCTTCTTCTAAGAATTTATAACATTTCAGCAGTTCCATTGATTAATGCGTTCAAATAAACTGTAGAGTACCTAGTAGAGCCTACATGAATTTGATTTTGCAATAATTTAAAAATGTCGGGCACATCATATAAATACAAATTTTTGTTTGGATTTCTGTGCAAAATATCACTGTTTACTTATTAAAAATCGTTTTATTTGTTATATAAATTAATGTGTTAATGGCTCTTAGAGAATAACTGAGATAATTGTAAAACAAATATTTAACAAACGTTTTATATTACCCATGCACACACAAACAGATTATATTAATTCATCGTATATAAAGTACCTATAGATTTAAATCGTTTTCGAACAAAAACTATTCAAATAATTATGAAGCCATAGCCAAATTTGTAAAAAAAATCGTCATTAAACGTCACAGGTTAAAATTAAAATTGCCGCAACTAATTATGAAATGAAGATATATTGTTTTCTTATGCGACTTCAGAATAATAAATGCCATTCTGTTTATCACTATTGTTTTCTAGTTTGAAAGATATTGTAGCTAGACTTAATTACTAAGCATTAACTATCGTCTACGTAATAAATTTTCTGGTGATATGATACTTTTGGTATGCGCCCGGATAGCGAGCACCGTACACAAGGTGTTAAAACCAACAGTGGCTCACGGAAGTGCGTCGCGTTGCGGAATCAGTCTATGTATATCTCGTTCTAACAGGCCGGCATAATTGTGTCGACTGCCAAGGGGTAATCATCTTTCATCAGTTGACATTCTATTAGGACATTCCAGTTACTGATCGTATAAAAAAAAACGTAATCCTTCCAACGAATTCTGTATTTACTTCTTACAGTATATATTTTTTTAAGGATTACTTATCCTGACTAACATTATACCTGATGGATATCACCACAATGATATTAGCAATGCCGTTGGTCATCGTTGCTTACCCCAAAAAACGTTTTCAAGCCTCGTTTGAAGGACATGCAATGGTGACAAGGAGCACACATCTTTACAAACGCTTGCATTTCTATCAGTAAGGTGCGAGATAAACTCGTCATTATTCTTAATAGCATTAGAGGCTGATTGAGGAAATACCACGGGATGCAGGCGACAACTATCCTGCTGTTGCACTAGCCAAACCGGTTACTAGGCGGTGTTACTTTATTACCACGAAAGTGATTCACGAAAGTCATAAAACCGAGTGCAGTTCCTGTTCTGTAATTATTTAGCATTACTCAAGAACTTTGTTTTAACTTAGACTTAATTTTGATGTACCTAACACTTTATTGTGGCAATTATAAAGCCCCGTCCTCCCTTGAGGTTCAAGGTTACTTCTTACCTCATCAAAATCAGTTTAGTGGTTTACCTGTGCCTGAGCCTGATGCGCTTGCGCAGGATCAGGATGCCAGGCACTTACTTTTGCGTTCAGATCCGGAGTTATAAAAATAGTATCTGTACCAAAAATATCTGCGTAAGGATATTCCGCCCATGATCGCCCTCACTTAATACCAAGAACAATTTGCTCAATCAGCTCAATTGTAATTTCTGTGTGATACAGGATGCAGATCTGTCGCATAATACGCTCATTTATCTCATACTATAATCATCTTTATGCATTAAAATTAAGGTTTGAAATCCCGTGAACACGTTACGTGCATATGCGCATTTCGTTCCGAGTCGACCTTGCTTACATCACGGTTAGGTTCAAAATGTGACAGATTGGGGGCTTGCGAATATCGTATTATTTTAGTTTCACTTTCTAATCGCTGATTAAAATTTACGGTCCCAAATTATTCATCGTGAAAATGAATAAATCAACACAAAGTTCATTTTTACATATTTCCAAGATACGTAAATTTATTGATATTCTCTGAACGAAAATTAAATGAAAATAAAAAATCTTTATTGAAATAAACTAATAGGTACAGAAGGTAATTACCAGGTTTATAAATTAGGTCTTGAAAAACTAATTAATATTATATATTGTAATCAGTTAAGCGCAACTTAGAGATCATCAACGATGTCAAAATCGTTAAGCTACCAATAGATATAAAATGTATTACCACGTAACACATTGCAATCGTAAAAGGCTCTAAAATAGGATTTCGCCGCAAACGCTGATCCTAACACCTCTAGTACTCTTCCGCGTAGTTGATATTCTCCCGCCAACGTTATTTTATTGCGCCATAAAAGCAAAGGAACATCGAACCATACTGCCACAATCCTTAGGAAATATTTTATGCAAATATTTGTCGTTATATTTTTAATCATTGAATTTATTGCGCAATATCGATTACAATGGAATTATAATGGGGTTTTTATAGCATAAAAAGTTCCAGGAGCCAATCATGGACATAAGAAACCATAGTTGCTATTTATGACGTGTAAAAAATATTCCATGTTTTTTTTTCATGTTGTATAAGGAACAAAGTGTTTGCTTCCTTCGCATGATTTACGAGCCAATTGCGGGATCAATTGGAAGATTACTTTACCTTCGACCAACCTTGATGTGTGCATGTGCGAATTTGTTCTGGATATTTCCAAAGATTTGGCTGTTTTTTAATAAAGCTAGATTAGGAATTTGACATCCATTTTTTTATTTGAGTCCCCTTTAAGGAATAGTTATAAAATAGCAGTTTAAGATGTGACTTACAAGAACTTATTTTTTAGAACCAGATAAAAAAAATTGTTGGTAGAGGTTGACTCAAAATTGAAATGTCCCAAAACTAGTATAAAAAAAAAATAATAGAACAAAATTTCATATTTTTCTACAGACGATTTTCTAAGCATTCTCCCATTGCAACAATGACTGCGCATTTTTTAAAAGATAAATGTTAAAAAATTATTTAATTTTATTACATTATTAATTTTACACTCCTGAGTTGTCCAGGGGCCGTAGTCAAGATACCTTACCACAATTGTTAACACAACGCTACTATTAAGGATGAGGCCTTAGTCCATTAAACTGGCCTAGTACGAATTAGCAGACTTCACAAATCCTCAAAATTCTTATAGAAAACTTCTCAAATATAAAAAACATTATACAATCCAAACAAAATATCGCCACACCATTTCGTTTTATCGACAAGAATAACATTAAGGGCAACATTTGTGCATTTATAGTTGTCAAACTACTCCGTACAATCAAACACTAGAGAAGGTGCCCGTCTGTCTAGCCCCTGATGATAAAGGTGTGATATTTAAGCTTGATATCACAATTGACCTATTAACATACCGTCTGTCATATTGGAATCACGTTCTTATGTAAGGCTTCCACGATTGAAGTTCAAGGTAATGTTATAAATCTCTACAACTGTTCTAGTACAATTACTGTTATTGAATCGTATCATGAAGTAGGATGCATTTGTTTCGTACATGATATACTATTTGAGCGTGGTATGTAAAAGAGGTTTTCTGGTCTTTTAAAATATGGTTTAGATTTAAATAACAGATTTTTCGTTAATTCTTCAATCGAATACCTTGGATTTATCTACGATCATGTTCTGTTTGATGTTGAAGTCTTATTAATTTGTCAATAATTTACTAACGGGTTCAGTGTATTTATGAATAAGAGTCATACAGGAACCGTACGTCTTTTAAAATAAAAAGTCGTCAATCCTGGTTCGCAAAAAACTTATCTAAGAAACAAACATATGCATTGCTCCATTCTGACGTACAAGTGACGAAAATATACGCCTTCTACACCCCACTATGTATCGTAGAAAATAGAGGAAGAGAATTTGAAACATCGATTTTAACCAGCCCACGTAGTCACGTGAAGACGGTTGTGCTGGGCCACGTGCGCCTGGCCAGCAGCCAGCGTGGTCACACCACACCCCCGATGACGTCGGGCTATTGTTAGATCCACCCTCGGATTAGCGCAGATATGGGAAGAATTTTATGTGGGAGAGTGTTTTAGGAGACCACGGCTGTTTATGTGTGTATCCTCAGGGAATTCAGGTGTTGTAGACGTTTTAAGGAATGTTGAAGAAGAGTAACAATTCCTTGGTGTTTTGGAAATTGGAAGAATATAGTTGTAGGTCTGTACATAAGTATAAATTATCTTTTTTATGATAAAGTTCTTTGACTGCCTCCGCGTATTTGTATTACGATACGACTGCAATCCTGAGGTCTCAGGTTCGATCCCCTGGTCGGGTGAAGTGATATTCGGCTTTTGTACTCAGTATCTGCCTGGAGTCTGTAATTTGTATATGGCGATAAGCTCCCCCTATCAAAGGCATGAGCATGTGTTCTTTGTACCCAAGAGTAAGTAAGCTGATTTCATTACTATCTCTTCTTCACATGACACGATTGACGAGCCCAGTTCAATTCCAGTAGCCTTTCATAGTTTTATATGGAGAAGGTACTATCTAAGAACAAATCTTTTTCACTTGAGGCGTTTTGTTCATCTCATCATCAGGAATATTTTTTATTTTATCGATGAGTGCGATAACAAAATACGCATAGTACGCGATGACACTTAGCATGCCATTGATCTGTAAACAAGTGGATTCGAGAATGCAGTCGCCTGCATTACTAATAGATTCTTTCACAAACATGTTTTTGTGAATAAACTATTTACACACATGCAAATAGTCATTGATGTGACGTACTCCGACTTGAATAGTACTAGTTTTTTTATTCAGTTTCGTTCTGATAGGAGTGCGTTATGGTTTTTGGGATATTGTGGAAATATAATATGGTAAAGGTATATAATATGTTTGTAATTTGGGCCTATATGGCGATAGGCCTATCACATCATGCGACTGCGAAAGCGATATTGAGGAATATTTAAATTCAGTTCTAATTATCCCAACCAAGCTGTGAATGCAATTGACGATTTCTATTAACAACTTGCATCTCTATCAAGCCATTTGGGCATGAGGATACTGCATTTGAATTAATTCTTAGAGCAACAGACGTCAATACAATCATTTGGAGATTTTTTGTCTGTATGTTTGTACACGTATCACGCAAAAACTACTGCATATAATTAAATGCAGTTTTCACTGGTGTATTACTAGAGTTCTAACTTAAAATATAAGCTCAATTTTATCCCGAGAAAATATAAAGCAGGACTTTTATCAAGGAAAAACTTTTTCACAGGCGAAGCGACGAGCAATTTTTATTACTGTCTGTAGTCTTAGTCAGTAATAAAAATAAATATACTTCACCAAAATAAACCCATACTCTGTATTGAGAGCAAACAAAAAGCAAAATAATATTCTCCAATGAGATGGAACAGTCTGTCAATCATATCGGCGAAATTTCCGTAGCATGCCAACAATCCATCAGCAGGATCGAAATAATGATGGGTGTGGGCGATTGGCGACATCCCGTCTCTCGCGCTGGTTGAACCGAGGGGGAGCTGACCTCTCTGACCTTCAAAAGTAGGTTTAGTGATAGAGATCTGCAGTTTTGATAGGTACTGATGACACATCTCTGAAGTTTTTATTGACGGTTCGACCAGCTCCTGAAACTGGTGAAGAATGCTGGCAACATTGCAGTTTGGAACAACTTCTTTTATTATAATGCAGATGTAACCAACTGCGAACATCTCAGAAGCTTTTATAGTTTGCGGTCAAATGATTCGCATGCGGTGTGCATTTATTTCAATTCCTGTTAATTGATTCGTTACTTTATTGGTTTAATCTTAGAAGAGATATTGTATTCAAGATAAAAAAAAGCGCATGCGTATTTTATGGATATGGACTAAATGATTTTAGATATATATACGTCGTAAAAAATTAAACGGAAATGTACATTTGGTTTAAAATGTCGATATCATACTTTGTGTTTACGTGACGTATCGAACAGGTGTGTACCAGGTACTCCAGCCAAATGGAAACCGGAAGACGCTAATCAGTTCAAGTTCACGACGAAAATAGAAGAAAAATACAAAGTTATTTTTCCATTAAACATTGTGCCGGAGCTGAGTTCATTTTCAAAGCAGTTTCGAGTTAAGGCGATACCTCAAGGTCCATTTTCATACATTTTGTTTCGGCTTTAATCTGGGTAACTAAACAAGTAATGGCAAGTAAAGAATTTAAATTCACGTCTAGTTAGTGATTAGTTCTCGCAGTTGAAAGAAAAACGTAAAAATAATTAATAATCATGGATATTTCTGCCTTTAAAATTTAATATGACGAAATTTTAAAGGCCGAAATAACCATGCATCTTAATTATTTTTACGTTTTTCTTTCAACTGCGAGAACTAATCACTAACTAGACGTGAATTTAAATTCTTTACTTGCCAATACTTGTTTAGTTACCCAGATTAAAGGTGAAACAAAATGTATGAAAAATGGACCTTAAGCTATAACCTTAATAGTCCAGGAAAATTATCAATATGGAGTTAAACAGAGGACTTCAGAAATACCTTTAGGTCGTTTAACATTTGGCAGCGTTCCTTTGGCACGGTAACGAAGTGACGTTTACGACTTTACAATACTCTTGAAAACCTTTTAAGTACTTCATTACTGTATAGTTCATTTTAAAGTGTAAATTATACTGTAGATATTTTTGATATTAGATTTAATTTAAGATCAATCTTTTATCCTAGAAGAGGTAGTCAAAGAATTAACTAGAAGTCACGCCACACCTTTATCCCTGAAGGTGTAGGCAGAGGTGTAACCGGAACTTTCACTTTTCGCTATGTATGTTTCGTATCATGACGTGATGAAGGGCGAGCTAATTGCCATATCGGATATTGTTTAAGCCATTGATTGGACTTGCAAATAAAACATATTATGTGGACTGTAGTACATAGGTTTAATGCCGTTATAGTATAGGAAGTAAAAACAAGTAAAGTGCCCGATTGTGACTGCGTTCGAGAGCTGAGTGGCCGGAGGCGCGCGGGTGCCGGTCGAGCGGTTGAGAACCCCGCCCCTCGACGAACTGCCTGCGCCGGTGCAATCCGCGATGATGGCGGCAACATACTCCTCGGGTTGAAGGGACGTCTTCAATTTTCTAGAGTAGGAAGAGGACAGATGTTGTTGAAGGCTCGTCGAATTGTACCTCTTCTTGTCTTCAATTCAGCCACCCTTGTGATCCCGTCTATACCAGGGTAAATTTTGACTACTCGGCCCAATGACCAAAGCAGCGGTGGTGTCGTTTTGTCCTTAATCAGAACTAGGGAACCAGGTTCAACTTCACCTCTAGATTGACTCCATTTTAATTTTTCCTGCATCTGAGAAGTATATTCATTATGAAATCTGTTCCAAAAGTGCTGTCGGATCAACTGAATACGTTTCCAACGATCCAGCCGCGTAATGTTCGCATCAGTCACCTGGGAACATGGCACAGATAAGAGTGGTCGTCCAATTAGGAAATGAGATGGAGTTAAAGCCGAAAAATCGTTTGGGTCTGAAGATAGCGGTGTTATCGGACGGGAATTTAAGACAGCTTCTATGTGTGTAAGACATGTGACCATCTCTTCAAAGGTAAAATTTGAAAGGCCCAGTAGTCTTTTTAAATGATGCTTACAAGATTTTACTGCGGCTTCAGCTAATGAATTAAAGTGAGGACTGTATGCAGGCGTAAAAATGAATTCAATACCCTCCTGAGCTACTTCAGATTTAACATTCGATACACTTAAAAACTTAGTCATCTCATTTGACGCGCCTACGAAATTTGTTCCGTTATCGGATGTTATGCTACGAGGCTTACCGCGGCGCGATACAAAACGATTTAGAGCGGCCATGTATGCCTCAGTGGTGAGATCTGTAACGAGCTCCAAATGTACGGCCTTTATTGCTGAGCAAACAAAGATGCAAATATATGATTTTGTTAGTTTGCAGCCGCGACCTTTGCGATTGGCCACCAATATTGGCCCAGCGTAGTCTACACAACAATGTAAAAATGGATATTCAAGATGAGTTCTAGAATATGGTAGTTGACCCATTATGGGCTGAACATTTTGGGCTTTGTGTCTAAAACATTTAAGACATTTATTCACAACGGACCTTGACAAGTTCCTGCCACCTAGAGGCCAATATGTAAGTCGAATATGTGACAATAGCAGCTGAGGGCCAGCATGTAATAATTTTACGTGCTGCATTTGGAATATCAGTTTAGTGAAAATGTGTTTACTACATAGTACTATGGGATGTTTTACATTAAAATCGTAAGGAGAGTTTTCAAGCCTCCCGCCCACGCGAATGACATCTTGACTGTCTATGAATGGAGTCAAGGGAAGTAATCTGCTCTTGCGAGGCAACTTTTGTCCTAATTTTAAAATGTTATATTCCTCTGGAAACATTTCTTGTTGAGAAAAGTGTGTGATAGAAATTAGTGATTTTTCTAATTCCGTTGTGGAAAAATTGCCACTCAATTTGTTTTTGTTTTTTAAATTATAAATAAATCTTTGTACATAGGCTATTATTCTTTGTATTTTTGTTAAATCGGAATGTTTTTCTAATAAGGTATACGTGATGGATGGTTGATTGGTTGTGTGAGAATGATGCATGCTGTATAAATTACTATTAATATTGTTACTAGTATAAATATGTGTTACTGCTTTTGGTGAGTCATGATTTTCTGTGTTAGGCATTTTGGGCCATTCGCTTTCATTTTGCAATAGAAACGAGGGCCCAGACCACCACAACGGTGTGTCCTTGATAACGTTGGCTCGTAGACCGCGGGAAACGAGATCTGCCGGGTTTTCAGTTGACGGTACGTAGCTCCAGGTATAATTGCTTGTGGTTTCCCGTATTTCATTGACTCTGTTTCTAACAAAAGGTTTTAATTGATTAGAAGGAGAAGAGAGCCAACCCAACACTATCGTGGAATCGCACCAGAATCTATATTTGTGAATGTGTATGGTAAGTGATTCCTGAACCTTAGTACACAGTCTTGCACCCAGTAAGGCCCCGCAAAGTTCAAGCTTTGGTATTGTCGTAGATTTAATTGGTGCGATACGGTTTTTAGATACCAAAAGTTGAACGTTCGTGGGTTCGATGCCGTTACATGACCGAATATACACACACGCACCGTATGCTTTTTCGGACGCGTCGGTAAAGATATGTATTTCGCGTGCAATAGAGTTTTCACATAGAACCCAACGAGGAATTCGTAGCTTATTTAGTGATATTACTGTGTTCTCAAATGAAGACCAAAGGTTTTTTATTTCGTGCGACACTTCGTCGTCCCAGTCGTATTTTTCAAGCCATAGACGCTGCATTACGATCTTTGCTTCGACAACGCACGGACCTACGAGTCCTAATGGGTCGAATATTTGACTAATGACAGAGAGAATGTGACGTTTAGTGATTTTATTTATGGGTGTAATATTAATAGAAAATGTTAAAAAATCAGAATTACAAATCCAGTTAAGACCTAACGTTTTAGTTCGATTCGTGTCTAGCCCTTGCTCCGAAAAATGTAATGTATCGTTAAAGTCACTAGTATCAGCAATTTGGCTATGAATGAAGGAACTATTTGATCGCCATTTGCGTAAATTAAATTTGGCTGATGATAAAACTGATTGGACCCGTTTTGTAATTTCTACCGTTTCGGCTATCGTATCAGCTCCACTTAAGTAGTCATCGACATAAAAATCACGCCGTATAGCGCGTTGCACGCGAGTATCTTCAATGTTGTCGGCGAGACAAACTAAGCATTTAGTGGCTAAATATGGGGCAGAAGCGGTCCCATAGGTGACTGTGTTTAATGTATAGGTGTTAAGAGGTTCGGTAGGTTTATACCGGAAAATAATTTTTTGGAGAGGGCGTTGAACTGGATTTAATTCGATGGCTCTATACATTTTTTCTACATCGCCCGATACCACATACCTATGCTGACGAAAACGTGTTATAATGGAAAACAGATCGTCTTGCACTACGGGACCGACCATCTGAATGTCGTTAAGAGACACACCCGAGCTAGTAGGGGCTGATGCATCGAATACTACGCGTAGTTGTGTAGTGGTACTAGAGTTACGAATGACTCCATGATGTGGAATAAAATATTTTGTCATGGCGGTGTCGGATGAAGTAACAAAATGTGAATCCAACGTCATATGGCCAAGGCGCTCATATTCTCGCATGAACTCATTGTATTTTTCTTTAAATACAGGATCACGCTGAAATCGCCGCTCGAGGGAGAGAAAGCGATTTTTGGCGTATTCATAAGAATGTCCTAAGTTGATAGGATCCTCTTTTAAAGGCATTGTGACGACATATCTGCCATCACTGTTACGAACTGTATTTTGATAAAACAGATTTTCACAAATTCTTTCCTCGAGAGAGTGAGAATGCTTTGACGACACGGTGTCAAGCTCCCAAAACTGTGCAAGGTCGGGAGTGACATTGGAATGATTGCAAAAAAATGTGGAAGAAATAACATATTTATTCAAAATACTACCTGATACAAGCCATCCGAATTTAGTTTCAAATAATCTAGGTAGATTTTTCCCTAAATCTATCGTATTACTGCCTAAGACATTCCAAAATATTTCAGCCCCTACGAGGATATCTACGACCGACGGAACGTTAAAGTTCGGGTCTGCTAGTTTTAGACCTGATGGAATAGGGACGTGTTCGACATGCACAAATGAGGATGGTAAGACCTTTGTAATCTCAGGCAAAATGTGACATTCAATGTCAACAGTATAAGCACAGCATAAAGACTCTATGACGAGGTGACAAGACCGTGTACTAGTTGACATGTGATTATTGATACCTGTTACCTTAGTTCTTGTACCGTGAAGCGACAAACCCAGTTTTTCTGATAAGTTCTGCGTTACAAAGTTCGCCGTGCTACCATTGTCCAGTAGTATGCGCGCAGTGTGCTTCTTACCCTTTGCACCAATCACGTTTACCAAAGCTGTGGACAGTAAAACATGCGTAGCGGTAGCAAATTGGGAAGAATTGGCAGATAACGCAATGTTGGACTTAGAAGTAGAAGGTAATGGATTTGAAAATGAACTAGGTTCATTAGACTCTAAATGCAAAAGAGTATTGTGCTTTACTTTGCAATATTTGCAGTGTGTGAGTTTACATTGCTTAGTAGAATGGCCGAAACGCAAGCAGTTACTACAAACATTGTAATCGTTAACCTTTTGTATACGCTTCTCTATTGATAAGTTTCTAAAGGAATCGCATTTATATAACGTATGCGCTTGTGAGCAATGTGGACATTTATTGAATTTTTGAATATATTTAGTGTTCATATTTATTTTATGATTATTTCCTTCAGTAATTTTATAATTATTTTTATTTAAGCTACTGTTTGAAATGTTATTTTGTGAAGTTTGAATAATTTGTGAAGTGAGAGGTTTAGTATTATGATTTGACTCAACTGATTTCAACCAGTCTGCTTTACTGTTTAAAAAGGAACAGAATTGTGAGATAGTCGGCTTCTCCTTTATAATATTATTCCTATGTTGCTCCCATTCACGACTGGTAACAAAATCTAATTTTTTATTAAGTATATAAATAATGAATGTGTCCCAATGTTGAGTGGGCTCCTCCAGCTTTGTCAATGCCCTCATGTTTTTGTTAATAGCATCAACAAAATTTCTGATTGAAACACATGACTCATTTAGTATAGGATCAATTTCAAATATAGCTTGGAGATGACTATCCACAAGACTACGGTTATTGTTATATCGTTCACAGAGCAAATTCCATGCAACATTGTAATGTTCTGCTTTAAAATCGATGTTTTTAATAATTGACGCAGAGCTTCCCTGCAATGACGCTCGCAGGTAGTGGAACTTGTTTATATCATTAATGGAAGTATTGTCGTGAATTAATGACATATAAGTGTCCCTAAACTCTAGCCAGCATTGGTCGCTACCATCAAAGTGCGGCAAATCAATTTTAGGCAAACGAACAAAATTATTGTTTTTAGAAATGTGTGCACCTGAATCAGCATCGTTGGAGCCCGTCTCAGATCCAGCACTAGTGGATTTAATGCCGAGCAGGCTACGCGTGATTGCTATGAGATTGTAGAACTGGCGGTCGAAATCCTCACGATCAGCTACAGCAGCCGCATCATCATCGGTGAGCACATCGATTTGCGTCTGTAAATTGTCAAATTCGGAATGTATGGAAGTGAACCTACTGAAGCGCTCCTCTAAATCTAAACGCTGCAACTCTGATAGGCTTGTACTGCTTTTCAATAAATTAATATAATTATTGTAAATAGTAAGCTTAGATTTTGTTGAGCTACGTTTTTTAATAAGCATTTTTAAATCTGCCATTCTGGAGATACTATTGAAATGAATAAGCAATAGAAATCAAAATAAGCCAGAACTGATGAGCAATAATAGAATATGTGCGTAAACAAGCGAAGGCAAATAACGGGATCACGTCAAGGTCAACGACCGTCAACGCACCTTTCTAATAAATGTATTAAAATTCACTATTATGCGTAAGCGTTTTGAAAAATAGAAAACTTGTAAGCCACATATGTTATATATAACACTGTGAAATGAAGGCAACTTTATTATTAACCAAACGATTTTGGGCGAACAAAAAAAAAAGAACAGTAGGTAGTCGAAAAAAAACTAATTGGAACGAACTCACTCAAATATGATAAGCATACTCCCAGGAATGACTTCAGCTATGTCGAATATGCGGGCTGCTTCGAGAACGTTTTCTTTCTTCCAACTTCTTCTCACACGGTCAAAGTCCATACGACATTACGACGACCGTTGACGTGAATGAAATTATTATTTCGGTAGAACTGGTTTTTATATTTACGCGAACGAAGGACCAGTGTTTAAGCCATTGATTGGACTTGCAAATAAAACATATTATGTGGACTGTAGTACATAGGTTTAATGCCGTTATAGTATAGGAAGTAAAAACAAGTAAAGTGCCCGATTGTGACTGCGTTCGAGAGCTGAGTGGCCGGAGGCGCGCGGGTGCCGGTCGAGCGGTTGAGAACCCCGCCCCTCGACGAACTGCCTGCGCCGGTGCAATCCGCGATGATGGCGGCAACAGATATAATTTTGAGTCTCCAGGTAGATACTCAATAGATAAACCTCATAACATTACTGAACCAGGAGTCGAACCTGTGACCTTAGAGTAGTTTCGTACCGCGCACGCAATAAGTTGAAATTACGTCGCCGAGCATCTACGTTCTATATTATAAACGCCTATCGGCAGGAGCACACATTTTATTCCTAATAACTGTTATATTAGTTTAAAAAACTCACACAAAACGAATTATTTTAAACGAAATGACGAATGGGTAAGAAACGTGAAGAAAGCGGCCAAAAACTGAAGGTTGAGGAGACTTTTTGGCACCGCCGCGGGTCGATGACCTTGTGAAGGGCGAACGTAGTTTATTCGTGTGAAGACTCGGAGTTGATTGGGTTCAGCCGATATTGATGCGCAGGTGTTTGGCAAAAATCTAAATTTTAAAATAAAATTATAATAATCTGCGACAAAATCTATGCGAACAGTTTGATAGCTTGTTTAATTGCAATATAAACCGTTATAGAGCATTGAAATGTTTGAATTTCATAACTTTTCGCGCAACGAATTTATATCATAGTCGAAGTAACGCTTTATTCCAGCTAATGGTATGAATAAAATATGTGTCTTTGCCCAACGAACAATTATAATTCTATATACCTATTATACTTGTAAATTTAAAAAATATATTCTTTGCAATACATTAGTGAAAATTACCCTCCAACATTTGAACATAGAACATAGATGATTGTTTTTTTCTTTTGTCGTGCTTGAATAAGAATTAATTTAAAAGAGGATAACATATACCTATATATTATATTGTTATTTTATTCTAAATTGTATAAAAACATCCAGAAGTTTCCCTGATGTTAAGCGCCATGACTGTCCACAAGTAGTGGTAACACCACAATTTTGTACTGTAAAGCCTTGCATAGAACTGTGTATTCTTATACTGAGATAAATTTCAAGGGCTGATCAAGAGTGTCGCCAGCCTATGGTTCAGGGGGGGGGGGGGGGGTCAAGTTGATATGGAGAACTAGAAAAGTATGGATTGTAGGTAAAGTCAAGAGCACATGTTACTAGAACCTCTAGTAACCTAACTAACCTAACCTAACCCCACCCCCTGGTGCGCGTTTGGAGCTGATAGCGGTAGGGTATTTATATTCCCCCTGATACTGACCACAGTACAGTAGTCCACACCGGTGGAAACCTGCAAATGAGATACTAGAATCGCCCGGCATAGCGACTGCTGAGGCCCTGGAGTAGAGTGGGAAGAGGATAATTGGGAAGGAGAAGGGATCATCTTAGGATAAGCGGAGGAAAGAAGGCCATGGAATATTCACCCTTATAGGCCTCAATGTAAATTTGGCAACCAAGATAAACACATTCCACTATATGCCTAGTGCCACGGTATAATGTCCCCCGTTGCGAGCCTTCGGTATAAAGACTGAGGGCACAAGATGTCCATTTACTGTTAGTTATATGGATCATAGTCTAGGTTATATTGAAGGCGTTACACGTACTTTCACAGCGCGAGGCCACCGCAATTCTCAGGGTAAGGTCATTTGCGAATCGTGATTGATAACTCATTTGTTTCTTTATTTTTTAAACTTAAAACTACTTAATTCATTTTTTTATACTCCGAGCCACTGAGCAAAGAATCCAATACCAAAACCCGACCCGACACTTCAGAGCGGCAGTTGTATACCGCATGTAGTACAACTACGCCACCGTGCCAGTCTATCGCATTCTTATGATTTAAAATGATAGAAATAATTGCCATTGTTTTTGAGTTATGCTACCACTTGACGAGTTAATTATATCAATCGCTACTTTAGGACCGAAAATAGATCATTTAAAATACATCTATACACGTTAAAGACATTTTGTTTTTTTATTGCGCGCACGGAAGAGTGTGAGTTTGGCGTAATTAAAATTCATATGTATTACAGAAAAAAAACAATTTCGGTCAACTTCCGATCAGTGTCCTCAAGTACTTATTTTAATTGATTGATTCTCAGGAACGGTCCAAAGATAATTAGAGTGCATAGATAACTGTAAGCGATTACATTAAGATTATTGTTGTATTTATTATGTCGGCCAATTTAAACTCGTCTACTTTCATACAATGTACAGAAATACAGTAATATAGCCTATCAAAGTGTGAGCGACCTCTCCTTAGACAAGTCATTGACCCCTGAAATACAAATGTTTGTTTATTAACAGCTAGGCAGACATGCATTCGGTTACATGATATATCAACATTGAAGGTGGATAATGAGAACTGTTTAATGGGAAAGACGAAATTATAGGAAGAAACAGTTGCCTTACATATTGTAAAACAAAGTCCTTTTTATTCTGTTTTCTCTTATATCCATCCCAAGATTGTCTGTAAGAGATTGCCTTGTGCAATAACACCGCCATTTGTGCTTCTTTCTCTTTTCTTGTAACTATAATGTTTGTCTTTGGTGTACAATAAAGCATAATAAATAAAATAATTAAATAAAAAAGTCCCCTGTCGCGTCTGTCTGACTGACCACGACAAACTCAAAATTACCGATCGGATTTCGACGAAATTTAATATGGAGACAGTTTGATACCTTGGGAAGGACACAGGCTTTTTATTCCGGGAAAATATATAGCGGTATTTGATCCCAGAAAACTCTTACACGAAGGCAAAGCTGCGAGAAAAAGTTAGTAACAAGAGACATTATCATCAGCCATTGGATATCCACTGCTGAACATGGACCTCCCTAAAAGATTTCCAGATGGACCTATTGGAGGCAGCCCACATCCAACGACCTCCAGCTACTTTTATTAGGTTGTCTGTCCACCTCCATATGAGACAGGACTTATTATAACTATGTATACAAAACAGTATTAAAATTATTTTTAAATCATTTCCCTCTATCAGTATTAACCACAAAAAAATTGGCAACTTGCATAAAATAATAGTAATTTAAAAGAAGATATAAAATAAACAAATTCCTGCATATACACAATATATTTGGCATAAACATTCACACGTATTTTCCCAAGAATAAAAGTTCACAGAATCTAGAGCATTTGTCACTGTGCAAATATCGTTAAGATCGCGTTTGTTTGTCTCCGCGTTTCGTGAAAAAAATTTGTTAATAATCATTTGTTTCTTTGTATCGCATGCTTTCTCACAATGACGTCTAAGTGAATACATTGTTGAATAAAACAAACACCAGGTGTTACTGGTGGTAGGTCTCTCATGTGTGAGAGCCCGCCTGGGTAGGTTGCAATGTCTATTTCTGCCGCCAGCGGTGTGTAGTCACTGATGTGTTCCAACAAGGACATTGTAGCCAGTGTAACTACTGGACATAATAAGACTTAACATCTCATGTCTCAGGATGGCGAGCGCAGTGGAATACCTGACAATGCTTTGTAATTCAAGGTGTTGGATAGTGTTTCTACTGTTTATGGGCAGTCCTTTCGCGTACCATCAGGCGAATGGCAAGCACGTCTCGTCATTCAAAGCAATAAAAAAAAACACAAATATCACGCCTTTATTGCTGAAAGGGTAGACAAAGATGTAACCATGTTTATTCCATCTCATGGTGTGATTGGGACGAGCCTATCGCCATATCAGGCACAAATTCGAAATTCCGGGCAAATATATAGCAGGAAAATCCAATATTAGGTACTCTACTTGGATTAATCGTATACTGACTCCAAATATTTTTGACCAGGTTGATGTCCAATTACTCTTTTCAATTATACAGCCTCGTTACTCGTTTTGCTTAATAATACATAGGTTTGTAAATTATGTTTACATCCATCACAATAAACAACTGCTCAATCCTTAAATATTGCGAAATTCGAAGCCACTATTAAGCGCAAGTTGTGTAATAAAGCTTATTACAAGATCTCAGAATACCTAGAGGATATAAATGCCTGGGACTAGGCATTTTTGTGTGATTGTCTTTGGAATCATGTCACTTGATCGAGATATATATATATATATTTTTTTCTTTCTCTTTATTTGTAAAATAACTGTAAGCGGCTTGGGTATGAAATACTCTCTAACTGTCTGTACCTGCGGCGGCGTCGTGTGACGGGTCGGCCACTTCCCTACAATATGGTTGAGGAGGCCGATGGCTGGCACATGCGTCATACTCGTGAACGGGTGCTGCTTGTGTGGACTGTTCTGCCCATTTCGCTTACATTTCTAATTTCTAATTGCTAGAGGTGCTGGGAGGAAATAATTATAAGGATAATAGAGAAATTTCATGATTCCTGAGAGGGTTGTGCAGTCATATAAAAATTAAATTAATTTATTCCTTATTTCACGAGCCTATAAATGAACTGCTCTAAACTCTTTTTTTTTTTCTCTTTTCACTTTATCATGTACTGTAGTCTTTACCCTAAACTGATTGAAAAGAGCAACACCAGAGTTTCTTGCCCGTTCTTCTCTGGTGAAAACTGCTTTCCGAACTGGTGGTAGAGTTAATATTGACGGAATCTAAATAATGTATAACATTTTACAGATTCAAATAAATCATTTCATTTCATTTCATTTCATTTCATTTCAATCTCCAAATAGTTCTTTTATATTTAGTCTTCTTCAACAATCAATAGTGTTGATTAGCATGAATGAAGTGTAGGCGTTCCCGGCGAGTGAATTGGAACAAATGAAGTGATGTTCACACTGCACGTGACGTGACCGTGACGCTTTATCACTTGGGCCCGAATCACGTTCGTGATCAATGCTGAAGTCGGTATAATGAAAGACTAGTACTTACTTTCGACAAAATGTGTCGATCATTAAACTTAAACTATTTTTCTCCCGACGTTTCGGAGACTTTGCAGCCTTCATGGTCACGGTGACTGAGGTGTTATTCATCCGCAAAGTCAAAGATACAATATCTACCTAAATTTTACAATTTAACAACTTTTTTAATTTGTAGGTAGATATTAGATAGATATCGTTCAAGATTTTGTTCCTAACACTATTTTTCACCTTCAAGGCCGATGTATTAATGTCGACTGGCGACGGGTGGACATCTCTCGTCTTGAATGGTCTATCTGGAGTAGACTCTCATTGCTATGTCCTTTAATAAAACTTCTGCTTCACCCCCCATAAAGCAGGCATGAAGATCCAAATATTCCACATCGCTAACAATGCTAACATCGGGAAGTTAACTATGCCGTCACAGATCATGTATAATTCATTACAGAACGAACAATACGAAAATTAGTAGTTTTAAAAGATACTAATGAATGTTCAATGGCACAGCGATTCTTTCCTGTTCTACATTTTATAGAAAGAAAACAAGATGGATGCATGGGTATATTTACACACACACGTACTCACGCCTTTTATGCCCAAAGGGATAGGCAGGGGAGCGACTGGTACACCCACTTTCCGGCGTATGTATTCCGTTCGTATAATAAGGTGCGAGCTTGCCATATCGGGTAAAAATTCCAGACTCCGGACTAATCGAGCAGGAATATCACTTCGCCCCATCCAGGATTTCAGAGCATGTTTGTATTGTCCACGCAATAAGCGCCACCAAGGCATACTAACTCGATATATTATATACATCAATGACATTTCAAAATACTGTTGTTTTTCATGACTTCAAAATACTTAAAAACGTCCCAGAGCATGAACATAAACTAAGAATGGTAACGCATTCTCAGACATCCATTTGAGTCCAAAACTGTCGCCTCATCCAAAGTCTGCATTCAGCCCAATGGCTGAGTACTGATTATTAAGACGGGAATTACGATTAGGCGCCAAACGAAACATTTATTAACAATGTAACTTTATAAAAATATGTTTTTTATCTTTGAATGATCGAGATACGTTGCCAAAGAACGGACGACGACCTTTAGACGGCTTTTTTGTAATTGTCCATTATTCTGGCCTTAATGTGATCATTGCAATCGCGATTATATTAACGTTCTGCTTGGGCTAGAGCCAAAGATACGTTTAAATATTGGTTATAAGACTATTATATTCTACATTGATGCTTTTAGTACCACTTCTGGATGGGATAAGGAGATTGGTGGTTAGCCTCAGCTCGTAAACAATATCAGAATCGAAAATTTTGAATTAAATACTGCATGGCACTGAGTTGTGCTTGCCTCTGCTCCATCCCAGTAATTTTATATCCTTCAAACCGTAATACTGCAGGACAGAAATAGATAAATTAGTGATACCTACAGAAACTGACACTGAGAGACACGACAGTTACTCAGTGGGTCAAGAAAAGTAAATATATTTTTTTTATTTTGCGTGAAACCGACGAAACTACTTTATGAGGGCTCAGCAGAGTTACACTGCACCTGATGTTGAGTGAAGTGAAAACCAAGTAAAATGTCAATTAGCAAGAGATGAAAGCATTCCTTGACGGTTCGCACATTTATGCAGGCCAGTTAATTGCTTTACGGCGAATATTGGCAAGAATGTAGAAACTTGAGCATAGTAGACTATATAGAACAAAACTTGTCCATAACTGGATCGCAATTGGCAAGAAAGGGAAACATAGAAGGAGCTATAAATAATTTGCTCAAGTTACGAATGACGTTCCCATTGTTCACGCAAAGCTACATAGCGACACAAACCTGACAGATCTAGATACAACGTAATAGAATATTCTCTACAAGCAAACATAATGTGTAAACTCTGAGGTGTAAACACTGTAAACTATGACACGTAATAATACTTGGTGCATTTACTAGGCAAGTATGCATGTATGGACAGATGGTTCTTAGAAAACCGATGATGCATGTCGTACAGACTACTGGAATCCCTCTAAATCTTTCTTTAATGTGGATTGGAATTAGAAGATTAATGGAGTCTTTAATCTTTCTTTAAGATATAAGGATTAGGTAGTCTTGTTTAGTGTTTGCAGCGATGATCTTGTCTTAACAGACATGCGGATTTTTATTACTTCACAGGCTGATTTTTCAATAGTCAAACGAAAGTGCTCATCAAATAAAATATAATTAAAATTACAATTAATTAATGTTTATTAGTCTTCTAGATTTTCCATTACAAATTCATAATCTTTACCTTTTATATTCGTGTAGAATTTAAACAAAAAATATTATTACTAAGGCCATGTAATTTTATTCCTTTTACTCTAGAAAATAAAAAAATGACTAGACAATTTCCCGCCAACGGCAGACAAACGTAGGCGTGCAGTCTTTAATCCATAGGCACGTGTCATTGTCACGTGGCACGTCACAGATTATAAAACTAAGAAAACTCACGTATTTATGTATTGTTATGCCACGTACGACATATTTTTATTATTATTTGAAATTTTTCCTTTCTTTGATTTGACGTCAAATTTTAATCAGCGTTTTTTGACGTATCGCTCCCCTTTTTGTCACGTGGTTGTAAGTAGTCACAATCGCTTATGAACAGTATATCAAAGTCAATTAAATTTCATGGTTAATAAAACTGGATAAGCATCCATAAAGCAAACGTAGCAGGTAAGCAAATAGACTTAATAGCGCCGTACCTGGACATAAATATAAAGGAATCTTGTGTTCGTTGCCTATTGAGAAAATAATTACAATTAGGGAAGAGGTTCGCATTGAAAAATCTGACAAACCTTACAAAACATATCTTCAGGCTAAATACCTCTATGAGAGTGATCGATTGGTTTCAATACTGTAACCAAATTTACTTCATAATTGCCCCTCACAATTTAAATTTAACATCAGAAATGACCTGTGAACTAAACGTGTAGAAATTGAATTAGTCAAGTTCGAAGTCAATTGCTAGGGTGCACGGACCGAGGCCGCCACAATTAATACATTTTTCGCATGACCTTTTTAATATACACACTTTAAGTATAATGTCCTTATTTGTTATACATAGGTGAATACAATTCTCGAATATATAATGATAATAGTGCACTATGTTTTACAATTAGAGCGTACAAAATATAGTAAAGATTACATAAGTTACCAACATACACGATAAATTATGGAAGTGTTAGAAAAATATTGAACTTATTTATTTAATTTAAATTAAAATTAAAAAAATAATAAGAAATCAAATATAAAATTAAATAGTACATACAGTTCTAGACATAAAATAAATAAAAAAAAATAATCTATATAGGTTCGCCAGCTCTGCTCTAGGAGTACATTTCTTGTATGTTAGAGTCGAATTGGGTATATTTTAGCCGGATTTTAAATTAATGATCATTATAAGACCTATTATTCAATGTTCTATTATAAGTATAGAATCTCATTTAGAACTGACTTCCAAAAAATGAGGTGGTTCTCAATTCGACACTATTATTTTTGTGTTTGTTACCTCAGAACGTTTGACTGGGTGAACCGATTATGATAATTATTTTTTTATTTCAAAGTTGGTGCTTCCCATATAGTCCCATATAAATTTCATTGTTGTTGGACCTTTGACTTCGGAGATACATCAGTAAACTCTTAAAATGATGTCCTTAACATATACTGATTTATATTAACACAAAAAGGAAAAAATTAAACCTGTTTAACAAAATATACGGCCTTCAAATAAATATAGGTAATATTAAATTATTTTTAGTTTTTAGTGGTGTTACTACAATATCGATTAGAAGTTGAGCGATTTGTTCGTGTTTCTTTTGTACGAATGACGGGAATCTAGCGACCCGCAAGACTACCCCTAAACAGGAACATACGCACTTTAAATTACTAAGCATTGCGTCATTATGAGAAATTTATATTTGCTAGGAAACTTGCAGAAGTGTTCCGAAAATAATTTTAACTGCGTAAACCAGCAAGCTGACATCTAACTTAGTGGTTTGCAGACTCGCGATAAGTCGCATGTGTTTAGAGATATTGAAATACTGTCGCTGTTACCGTACTTTTATCACTATTTTCCTTCCAAATCTTCTATCCTTACTGTGTTTTCTTCGCTAAAACTATCACTGTGCTCACAATTCTACGTTTCTATGCATCACACAGTCAGTATACATCCCAAAAGTGAAGTCAAGAAGATCTTGTGCAATATATAGTTGCAAGAACCTGCTAATCTAAACTTAGCTTTACAGACTTCAACATTCATTTAAAAATATAATTACACTACTTTCTTCGTACAATCTGTTAATTATAAACACAATGCATCAGTGCGTTAGGTGATTAATAGATATTTTGTTAAGTAATCGTTTATTTGGGTACTTAACACAATTAACGACGGAAACTTTTGATGCGCGTACAAACATTTTAAAAATGAATGGAATATCACTTAGATGGGAAAAAACACCACCGATGTTAATTAGGATACCCTTCAAACCAAATCAAATAGCTTAACGACAGGAATAAAGGAAATAATGGAACAGACACACCGACAAACCTACCCATACCATATTCAAGTAAAAACCGACACGTGAACAAAGAATATAACAACATTTATTTATTTATTAATTATCAAACTACAAATAAATTATTAAGATTTTCTTAACGAATACAATAGTTAATTGAAAAGAAAATAAATGTCAGTTTATAGTAAACTTTTCGTGTCTTGATTATGAAAAGTACCCTTTTAAACCTTGATTAAATGGTTTCGACGCGACATTAACTAAATAGGGAGAAAACTGGATAATTATGCTTCCAGTAGCCGAAGACTTTTCTACAATACATTTACCAATAGTTAATAATGCAAACAATCCTCATGCCATATTAACAACTTGTCCCTACTGTATTAGAATACATTATCTTCACACGGATGTACTTTCTAATTGAATCAATGATTTATTAATACGTGGAAAAAATCTATGCAACCTTTTTTACGTACAGAGGAGTGTGATATAATATAAAAGTTTATATAGAGCAGAAAGTATATGTTACAAATATATTAAATTCGACGGTCGATTTTGGGTATAATAAAAGTTTATATAGGAGTGCAGAAATAAAATATATTTTACAAATATAATCAATTCTACAGTCGAATTTTGGCCACTGGACGATCTTTAGTCACTGCCCTAAAGGGGGTTCAAATTAAGACCTAATTTGATAATTAAAAAATCTTCAAGGCATGTGAATTCTGCCAACCTGCGAGAGGCTAGCGTGGTGAACTATGGTCCAAAATCTGAACCTCAGTAGAGGAAGCCTGAGTTCAGCAGTGAGTAGTGTATTCAGAGCTACTTATATTATTTTAATAAAATTTATTGCAAATTAAGCCTTAATCCCAGGACATAGACTACCTTTTTAAATATTTCTCATACACGTGGCCAAAGCTATGGGTCCGGCTATTTATAGCATAAATATCAATTAACCCCTTATTGGCTATTTTTAATACATTGAGGGTCTGTCTCACAACTTGTGAGTAAATACGTCACATAAATGTATAACGACCAAATACAAAGTCATTCTCTAATCTACGCGCCAGATAAAATAAGTACCATCTATATTAGCTGTTTAATACAATGATTATCAAATAAAAAACTCTAGAAACATATGAAACAAGCCAAAAAAATATATTTCATAGCACACAGTCACTTATGATTGCTCTACTATAAATCAGATATCACGTGCTGCCTTGATCAAATATTTGATCAAACGTCTGTGCAACATTGTTTATATAGTTAATTGAAATATATTGCAATTTTTGAAATATGACGTGATACGCTGGTAAGTATCTGATATTTGTAAATGAGGGGTTGCGGAGTATCTGCCATCATATTATGATATGCATACAACAATAGGAATTCATCGAAAAATATTTTTTGTATTTAGCATGGCAAATAAATTCTGCTTCTGGCAAGCAATTTTGAACTCAATATGGACGAACATTTCGTGTCTAAATCACCTAAACTATCTTAACAAAACAAATCACAGTGATAAGATTTTCCATCCATGTACAGGCGCTTTCCTTTCGTATAGGAATAAACTGTAGCTTAGTTGAACCATTTCAGCGCAGGAGCAGGTCCGAAAGTGCCTACAAACGATCGTGGACAATGTGAAATAAATAATAATTTTCAAAATAATGAATAGTACCTTTATGGCATTATAATTCATATAGAAATGCCGTTTTCTTTTAAATGGAATCCTATAAGGCAACTATAAAATACAAATAATACTTTGGCATTATAATTCATATAGAAATGCCGTTTTTATTAAAAAAGGAACACTATAAGGCAACTATAAAAAAACAATGATATACCTTTTAAAAAGGCAAAAAAAAGAAAAAAAGACTAGCCGTAAATAATATGGTGTTGTATAAAAAAGTACAAATCGATTCGTAAGGAATAATACCGGCCTGAAGTGATATAAAGGACAATATAAGGATCGATCAACAAAAAGAGGTCGCAATCCTTATTACAGGCAATTAATTTTATTAATGTTTTTTCCTGGTACTGCGAAGTGAAGTACGCGGATTTATATGTTAAGTAGTGTAGTCTAAATATAATGTTTTAGTCCACGTTGACAATCGGTAGAATTATGACGGTCTAGCTGGATATACACTGCCTGAATTTAGAACGCAAATCGTTAGATTTTGTGATAAATATCCCGCTGCTAGTGGCGGTTTTATGTACGTCCAATGCAGTTAGGTTTTTAGCAATAGAAGTAGCACAGATACTATTAGCTTCCAAAGATATTGGTAGAACCTTCACCAGCAGAGCTATAAGTTAGCCCAAAACGATACAAAATTAAAATAACTACCTCTTCTAGTAGCTTTTCGTATAGTGGCGGTGGCCTTCTATGAAAACCATGAGCCGATGTTCGATTATACTAATAACTAGAGTTATTCAATAAGGTAAACATCTGATTGGACTTAAATTTGGATTATCCCTATAAAGCGATAGAATGGTTCTGTCATGATCAGAAATGTCTTTGGTAGGTTGTGTGTGTACTCGCTGTCTACCCCTCTGGAATTGAGGTGTGAAGGTTTCAATAATTTCAAATAGCTATTCTATTATCATTAGCAGCATATTAGAAAGTTTTCTAATGTCATATTTGAAATACACTTATTGCGATTTTAACTCATGTAAATTTTGAGGTTATAATTCCAAACGTACGCAAAATAAATATCATAATAGATAAGATCAAAGATCTCAGATACATCGTAATTACAGACAGAACAAAAAACGCAATCACGCCATTCAAACAGAATAATGTCAGATTTATAGTTTATTAAATACATTTTCGTATTGCAGGCTTGTCTATCTTAGCTGTTGTACAAATAAAACGTTCAAGGATACGGCCTAAGAGCGTGCCAAATGTTTTATTTCTGAACACGGAACATGTCAAGTGTAACAATACTCACCTATAAACGACACAACACAACACAACACTTATTACGATACTTTAGAGCGTGTACCGACACGGGCGTTCGCTCCGGCGTGTAGACGACAACTGACATGCTGTGTCAATTGACTGAACATTGTGAGTACTGTATGACGCACTTGAGATTGCGTTTACCTGCTTTTGACAGTTTAGAGTTATACACGTGTTCATGAAACGGTTAATTACATAAGTCTTTCGCTTCGGAAGGGTTTGGTAGTTTGGTCTACCTAGGAAGTTATAGATTCCTGATCAATATGCTGGGAATTTGTAAGCCATTATATCCCCTTCAATCCTGCTGTATTAAATGCGAAAGTGTTATTTACATGGCCTTCGACAGGGCACAGGATCAACGGATTAACGAGATCTCTACATAAAGATCTTAATCTTAAAAGTGAGGTAGACGTTTAACTGCAAGAAAATAGGGTTTGGGTGAATTACACCCTAGAATACGACTAGAATAACAACATGATAGATGCAGGCCGCTTTAGGGCCGGCTGGAATTCTTTAGGGGAGGCCTATTTTCACCAGTAGACTTTATATGGCTGATGATGTTGACGATAACACTTTTATATTAAATTCAAATATAGCAATAAAACATTAAGTAAATAATTCTTCTGCCGGTGGTAAGATACACTCTATATCCGCCCGGATAACGACCACCGTACACAAGGTGGACCCGCCATAGTGACCCACGTAAGTGTGTCGCGTTCTGGGATTAGTCAATATATCCGGTGCACCAGGCCGGCATAATTGTATCGACTGCCGAGGGGTAATCACTCTTTCGTTAGTCGACAGTCTATTAGACCCCGCTTCGCTTACTATCAGGCGCACTTAGCAGAGCTCGTATAAAAAAACAACATTTCACCGATGTCATGGCCGAATATAAAGCTGTTGTGTTTATCGCTAGGCTATCCATAACATTCCAAGACTGGATACAAAAGTAATCCTTGAAAATTACATTTCACCAGCGCCAACAGTGACTGTGCCAAGTTTATATTCACTAGGTATTTTAGCAAGAAAATTTACAGAGGTTAACTTCCGCAAGCAATTTAACAAAGATTTTTGATGCTTGCAGAACTGCGGTGAGGGGCTGTATAGTATTATAGAATTATTGCAAACGTATCTGAAGTTTATGCGCAATATATCGCTGCGAGAACTTGCTAGACTAAACTTAGCTTTATAAATAAACCATGTAGAACCCAGACTCGTATATAAATATTATATGAGATCAAAATATTGGCGAAATGTGAGTATTCCCCTTTTATTAGACTTCTTGCCTATCCCTGAATGGCGAAGGAGGCCACATAGTCGGATAATTAAGTCAACAAGAAATCAGACTGCGCAGTGTTAAGCCGCAGATATTAAAAACTATCTGTTTGTTAAAAATATCTGTCTGAAATAATACGCCAAGACCATGAAGGCGGCAAAATCGTCGAAATGTCGGGAGAAAATTAATAGATTTAAAAAAAGAACGATAAAATCCGAAAAAAAGTTTTACAACGCTGTTTTCATTTTTTTTTCAGTTTAGACCAGATTCCGTCATACTGGTTTTGTAATATTATCATACTATTGTCGTATCTATAAAAACGCAATTCAGACACCTGATCGAATAAAACCTATTTAGTTTAAAGGCACAGAAAATACAATATCATGGTACACAGCGAAAAAGTAATCGATTCTATCATAGAGATTGCAATCTATAATTTAGCTACAGTCCTAATTAAAAAAATATAATTAGAAAAAAAACTCAAAGAATTAAAAAATATTTTAACATTCTATTTTCAAAATAACCGCATAAAAAACTTTTTCCACGGAATAAATTTACTTTAGTCGAAATAATAGTACACTTCATAGATCCTAATCAAACTTACCTATATAATTCTGATTTCTGAGACACTATCTTCAACGTAGTTGGAAAAAAAATAATACGTAGTTTATACTTTTGAAATACTCTCTTTCGCGTAGTTAGATAAAAATAACCGTAATGCACTCAAAACAAACGACAACTGCACACACGGACTATATTTATCCTATTTCTCGGAATAAAATATTTGTAAATTTATTGGGATATTGAACTTCGAATAAAAATACTTGTGTGCGAAGGTTGGGTATAAATATTCGCTATCTGCTTGTTGGCACTGCTCTATATTTTATTTAATTGATGGGACTTGGTGAATTTTTACTGTTATTGTGTGAATAAATTGTTTTTTAAGACTGATAGCGTAGTTGTCCCTTTGTTGTAGTGACAATATGATCTCTCGACAGTGAAGTCTTGTGTTCGATTTCCAGGTAGGAAACCTAATGATGATGGTTTAGCGTGGACTGGAATTTGTGCCCTATATGATCATAAGCTCGCTACCATGGAATGGAACGTATTTGGCGAAAACTAGGTGCCCCGGTTGTTCCTCAGCCTACCCCTTCTGGGGCAAAGGCATGATACGTACAGATGGAAACTATATAAAAAGTGAGTGTACCAATTCTTTCTCTGTGATACTTTAAGCATAAAGATACCCCCTTATTCATAGACGTTATTTATCTAAGGACGGAGCATTGCTGTGATAACAAGTCTGTATCTCAGCTTTGTTTATCTGATGGTTTGCTGTTTGTTCAGCTTTGTTTATCTGACTGCCAACTAGATTTAAGTTGTATCTTAATGTTAGCCAATCACAACGGCCCTATGTCTACGCACTGCGAAGGCTGCCATGCCGTCAGCACTGAGAAACAGACATCTTATCACAGTAATGCTCCGTCCTTAGATAAATAACGTTTATGAATAAGGGGTTTATTCTATTATTCACCTTGTTACACCTGTTTACACTTTGCAGTGTCAATTGACATTGCGTTAATAATTGAAATCATATACCTACTTATCTTTTTGAAAACATCGCTTTACCATAAGTTATTCTAACCTTTTTTTTATATTTGACATAATCGGTAACATACAGACAGACAGAAAAGAGGACTTTGTTTTATAATTCGTATAGAAGGTAAAATGACTTGTACACTGATCGTGAAACAAGCGATCATTCAATTGTACAAATACTTAAAAATAATTCATTACTCACATAGCAAACCGTACAAGTCGAATACTTAAACACACGCAACGGTTCTTGTGCAAAGTCGGTGTGGCAGAGTACAGCGTTCCGATTGGCCGGCCGATGTCTTACGATGGAGACATAGTGACGTAAATAACTTTCTGTCTGAAGATGGTGTTTTTATATATTACTGAGAGTTGGGATCAAATAAGATAAGCAGCGAAACGGCGATAGTCTCGTTAGGTGTGGAACGGACTGCCGAGACGAATGTCCGCAGGATCAAAACCCAAGGGCACACACCTCTGACTTTGCTAAAAATGATGTGTGTATTCTATGTGAATTATCGCTTGCTTTAACGGTGAAGGAAAACATCGTGAGGAAACACGCATGCCTGAGTAATTCTCTATAGGAATTTTGGAGGTGTGTAAAGTCTACCAATCCGCACTAGGCCAACGTGGAGGACTAAGGCCTAATCCCTCTCAGTAGTAGAGGAGGCCCATGCCCAACAGCGGGACAGTATATAATACAAGGATTATGATGATGATGCAGATAATCCTTTTTACGGCTAAAAGAAAAGTAAGAGTTCGCTGTGTTTACTGAGATAAAAGCAATGATAGACAAAAAAGGAGGACGAAAAGTGTAACATATTAGATTAAAGTATATTAATACGGAATATCTTTGTCGAATTTCATTCAAATCCAGCGATGTAGGCATAGATTTACTTCTAAGCGACATCCAATCATCTTAACAAACTTTAACATTTAGCAATATGAGAAGAGCAACTACCTCGGTTAATTGTAAACGCCACTACCTTTTAACAGTAGCAACACCAACAGAACTGCGGTTTCTAGAACCATTAGCAACTTCAGAATAGTTAGTAATTATCATGGAACACAGCTATTTAACAAGGAAACACATACAAAACACACTTTTTATTCCCGAAGGGTAGAGCTACTATTCGCATTGTGTATACCGTTTCATGATTTGATGGGAGCGAGCCTATCGCCAAATCGGGCACAAATTCCAGACTCCGGGCTGATACTGAAAACTCAACATCAAATTCCCCAAATTCGGATTCGAATCCGAAACCTCAGCTCTACAGTACCGTTATACAACTACGCCACCGACGAAGTAATATTTTGATATATTTTTTAAGCGGCGTAAAGGTTTACACCGCTATAGAGGAACAGATGGTTGCGTTCCATACGCTGCCAAATTTTGATTGTCCAGATAATTTATTTCGATAAAAAAACAGAAAAAGTATTTGATTATTTTAAGGATGTCATTTATCCTGTTTGAACCATTTTATTGACCATTATCAATATGAAGATAGCGTCAAACATCTTTATTGAAAGCAGTAAGTAGTAATACAAAGGCAACACCATTAGATCGTTTATAAATATTTATTAAGCAGAACTGGTTATGAGGTGTTTACGTAAAACATTCTCGTTAAGGACAAGGTTTAGATAACGTTGCATAACGGTTATTTATAACTAACCACAGATCCATCAAGGTGATGGGTGTTAGACGAAACTGTATTGGCTCAGTAACATTCTGTATTTTTATTATTTACTAGCTCTTGCTCGCGGCCTCGCGCGTGATGGATTTTTCCGGGATAAAAATCCGAATATATATTTTCCCGGGATAAAAAGTAGCCTATAATCTTCCCAGGGTTTTAAACTATCCCCATACCAAATTTCATAAAAATCCGTCCAGTCATTTCTGCGTTTTCTTCGAACAAACATCCAAACGTTTTCACATATTTTCGCAATTACAATATTAGTAAAAAGAATAGAAGCTGTAAAAATAAATGTTTTAATTTATCAGCTATACAATTTCTATATTTAAATACTTGGTTTGTAAGTCATATGCCATCATCATCATCATATCATGCAAAGATATTCAACAGTTTAGGACTTTCCCATGACAAATTAGTCTTATGCGCAGGACACACAGAAAATATGTAAGACGCGGCCGGGGCGCGGACATATGTCTTTTCGGCGACTCTTTCATACAAAATGTATAGAAACTTCGCGATGCAAAACATACAGAAAAATTCTTTAATCTTTTTCTTAATATTTTGTACTCATACTTTCTAGTTATCAATTATCTTTTGTTTACACTGTCTCTTGCCTTTAATCTATCACAAGGCAACATTATCAACGTGATATATCTTTGTGTTCAATCAAGATTCTTTTAAAACGGATATTAACAAAACTTAGTTTCATGTCTGTCTTTGTCTTGTGGATAAGCATTCTGAACTAGTAGCTACTTTTATTTGTAAAATAGTACGCATTAATGATGTATGTCTAGTTAGTATTAATATGTGTGGTGTTATTTTTGTCAATGCATGCTGTGACACCTTAAAATATTGTGCATTTAAACCTATCATTACTGTTATATTTTATTGGAGCTATTTATAATGTTATAACTACTGGTTGTCCTAATTATAAATAAATAAATGAACTAGCAATAGATGGAAAATGTACGAACCAAAATGGGTGTAATAAATTATTTTATTCGTTTTCATGTACGCTGACATTAAACTTATAGAAATAACTCAACTATATACGAAATTGGACTATATCCAATACTGCAGTATCGTCATTATCTGCCAAGGCAATATGAACTTTATTTATTTGTAGGACATTGCAGTGTTTGTAGTTAATGCAGTAAATGCAGACACATGCGTATTTTGATATCCTTTTTTTCCAATTTGAAAGGAATCGGTTCAAATAAAAAAAAAAAAATCTGTCTATTACGAACTCTTAACGCTACAACTACCCAAAAAAGTACCAAAAATGTAATTATTAATTATTTTTTCATATAAAAATATACTTCAAATAAAAAAAAACCACAAATGACACTAGCAACTATGTCCTTCAAAATGGAACATAACAATGCTTGTATACATACAGCGTAAATAAACAAAGCTGATGCACACCCAGATGGCTTTTCATAGAAACTTAGTAGACGGTGAATATAATTCCTCAACCCGTTCTCAAAGACCAGCATTGACTATCGAACCAGTCCGTTTAGACGGTAAAAACAGTGTTGCTCTACCATAGAGCAGCATCATCCCCAGTAACAGAAAGTCCTCTACTGAACATAGATCTCTACCGATTTACAGACTGAGCTTACAGTTAGAAGCGGTCCGCATCCATAGACCATACCAGACAAATTAGCTTATCCATCATTCAGTCTACATTTCGATTCAAACTCAACTCCACCATTATCCCCAGCAACAAAAAGTCCACTGCTAATTATAGGCCTCTCCTGATTTACAGACTGAGCTGTTAGAAGCGGCCCGCATAGACCATACCAGACAAATAAGCCTGACTGATCATTGCAAGTCTATATCTCGATCTTGACTACTCTTGTCCGTCTAATTGTTTGATAGTTTCTTCATCACGTGGATCGTCACGAGACACGTGCTTTCATCAATTTGTGCATGAGCTATTTTAAGCCACTATTTACTAGATGATAGCTCTCGCATGAGTCAGGTAGAGTCTGCGCATTTGCAACCGTATTTTCTAAATGCGTATGCCGTTTTTTAAATAGAGCTCTCTTAACCTTAAATCTAAGCATATTTCAAATCGAGATAGCTGCTTCTAGTCATAGATTTTTATCATTTTGTTTTTTACTTTATTATTTAATTATGTAACGGTGAGTAGTTTGAAAAACAGGACCTATTGTAAAAACTGCATGCAAAATGGTTAAGAAGTGAAACATTTATTCGTATTTCAATGTGCATAAGTGAGCGCGTAGCGGAGCTATCGCTACATCTCTTTCTCTCGCACGCATCGTAATCGCCGATGACGTCACATGCGTGTATTGCGCTTCTTTTCACGTTTCTTGACACTTACCCTTTCTACTAAAATCCAAAAGCTAATAACGTATTGTTTTTGAACGTATTTTAATCATTCTTTCTGATTTAAATTCATATGAAGTAAACATTTGATGAAAGTAAAGAACAGAAATCAATCAAACACCCTAGGGATTATGTTGCAGGTGTTTAAATATGACATATCAATAGCATCAGACATTAAATACACTGATATACCAGTAAATAATAGCAGCGTTTCAAATGTCTAATGACGTAAGGAGTCACGCCTCACTCAAGATGGCGACCTAAGGTCAAGTTTGTGGTATCAGCTTGTTTTCTTAGGTCAGTGATAACGATAAAAGAACGAATAATTAAAACCAAAGTAAAGTGACAACTTGTAGCCAATGGTGAAACATAACATAATCCTAATCTTATGCTTTTTTAAAAGTAGGCAGAGCATTCATGATTTTTCTGGTATAGTGAGCTTATAGGTGTTGAAAATTACGTATGTTTGTATGAATGTAAAATGTAGGTATATATTGTAAATTTAACTTTTTGGACGACCAACATTATAGTCCGCCCCGTGACCTTAAACGCTGCAAATGCAGTCTTTTTAACGTCGGAGAAAATCATAATATGAAAAACAGCTACAAAATCCGAAAAATATTTAATTTCGATTACCTGAAGTTAACGTAAAGAACCTTACTAATCTATGAGAAATGATTGTGGCCCTTGATGATAGAATTCTACCAACCATTTTTACTAGACGAGCATATAGCTACATTTAAAATATCCGAAAAAATCAAAATTCCAAGCCTACTATACTAAAAAAGTCTATATATATACTATTGTATATTATTATTCAATGTCTAAAAAGGAAGCAAAAATAAGAGTAAAATTTAGTTATAAAACATTTTTCAGTTAAATTTTATGTATACATTTTAAATTATGTATTGATTTAACAATTATATTGTATTGTAGAGTTAAACGCGGCTCAAAGCGAGCTATTCGAATGAATCGAATGATTTAGAATCATTCAGGCGTGACGTCAGTGAATCTGTTTACATGTACGTATGAATAGTATGCGATTTGACACGCTCTATGGAACACATGACGCGCTAACTTCATGCACAAAACTTATTGTCTTTACTTTATTTTATTTATTTATGAAAAGTAGCATTGTTACTGGAAAAACTCGGGGTGTTTGTATCAGCTGAGAGACAGTCTTATCTCTTTGTTCAAAATTGCATCTATTGAGTTCAAATCTAATAGAATACGGTATTAGTTGGTTGGAATCAGAAATTGATCGTGCATCGTGGTATGTGTCGGCGCATGTATATTGCTATCATATCTTATCGTAGTACAAGTAAATATTCTTATGATCAGTATCGGTTATCGATCGCTAGCTCGATTGGAAAGCCCCTACGAAATATACCTAAGCGCTGTAATTAACTACATGAGTTCAAGAAACCCTTTAAACTGATGTTTAAAATAATGAAAGTCAATATTCCGAGGAAACTTACACAACTAGGTCTTCATAAGAATTTTGAAGATTAATGAAGTATTAACCTGCTCTGCGCCAGTTAGGTAGAAAATTTAACTCTACAATCGTAGAGGATTGTTATGTCTAGTACATACATACATAGTATCACGCCTCTACGCCCTAGTGGTATGCAGAGACTATGGATTGCCACTTTGCACGATTCTGGCATACTTCTCTCGCTTCCTCCACTTCATCAATAATCTCTAGTGTTAGTAAAATAACACTAACTGAATAGTGTTATAATCATAAATTACCAATATTTTGTAATAACAATAGTAATTAGTATTTTAGACGTAAGGCCACCATCGCCAGAATTAAAAGAGAAACTAGAATGCGGATTGTAGATATTTGCTTCCCACATATTCATAGCTAAATCTTTCACCATATCGGACACAAATTGCCCCATCAGGGTGATTTTAAAATCGCAAAACATAATTTGCTTACTCTACAAGGGGAATATAAGACCTCAGAATTCGCTGTACTCATAATCAATTTATCGATATCTAGATAAACCCAACATCCAAGAAACAATCGATATTATAATAGTCAACTATATCAAACAGTATGCCATTGTTCACTATCACTTACACACACATACACACAGCGGTCATGACAACGGCCGAGCCTCTAGCATGCCGCACGCTGATTGGCCGATAGCATCGCGCCTCCGTGACGTCATCCACTCTTGCGCACATAATTTATCGAAAAACTAGATGCATACGGATAAGCGGCAGCGGTTTCGTGTATGCAACCTTGGGGCTTCAGTAGAACGTAATATAATGGTTGGTTTATGAATAACATAAACGTAGAGTGGAAACTTAGTAACAGACAATGCACGATGACTAACTATTAAAATCGTAACTCAATACATATAGAAAAAATATATTGTTCTATAATTCATAAACCCTATTTTAAATTTTCATTGCCACGTACTTTAAATATTGTGTTTATCCTCTTGCGTAGATCATGCTATATATTTTCTTTAACTAACTAACTAGTCACCTAATTGACAACAGATTTCTGTAATGTACTTCCATTGCCTAGAACAATCTCTTAAAATTGTTTTTAAAGGTATATTTTGTGTATCTTATGAACTAAATCGAAGTTGAAACTCGAATCAAAAACATATTTCACTTAAATATTGTAGGTATTTTACGGAATTGTTACTCACTGAGTTTATTGTACACATACATTATCAATTATTAAATTATTCTGTTATTACGAGAAAACACCTGAATACAGATAATGAATAATTACAATAAAGCAGAAGCAGTTGTAAAGACAATAAAGACAAACAATTGCAACACCTTTATTTATAAATGCTACAGCCATATTAAGCTTCATGTTGAATGTTCATAAAGTCGTCAATCCAATGTGTAGGTATTAAAATACTTCATAGCTATGCACTGCGCTCTTGACCGTACATCGGAAAATCTAACGGAAAAAGAATTACAAAATCTAAGCAATAATAAGTTACAAAGCTTCGAAGTTGATAGAATAGGTAGCTTTCAAATAACATTAATAGCATATTGTGACGTCACCGTCTGTCACTGGCTATAACGTTGCGTACCTGAAAAGGAGATAGCGCGATAACCCCACAACAACTGCTTTATATTTTACTCCAATTTTGAAGATGATTTGAAAAAATATATTTTTAGAATTATTTTCTGTTACATATAAAATAATGTACAAAATGAAACATAGAAAACTACCCTCTTTTCTGTAGTTACATTGGCTAGTATAAAAGTACAGATTCAATATTGAATTTAGCTAATGAAAGCCTGGTAGGTCAGCAAGGATAGGGATCAAATCGTCTTCACCTATGAGAATCGTGACGCGTTATCTTTTTATATCTCCTTACTTGGTAGCCAGAGCTGGCTAGTTCGGTTTATCTTTTGTTTTCTTTTTATTGATTTTATCCCTAACGATAGCAAATTAAATTGAATTAGTCTGTCAATACTATGCTGTATATTCACGTTGGTAGGAATCTGCGATTGTCGGCTTACGTCGAGCCTCTGGTGTAATCTAAAGTCTCGTTATGTGCTCCCCGCTATCTCATGCAATATAAGGCACCCTGTTTAGAAAGTGGTCGACCTCGTCGACTGCGTACAGTCTGACGGGTGTGTCCAACGGAACTTGCTATATTTTATACTCTGCGTTTGCAGCGAATTCTCTATACATTCATACTGTTCAATTAAAATCATATTTTTTAATTCAACTGACGCTTTTATGCATATGTTTTACATTTTTATTACAAAAATCAAATTAAGAATCCACTAATAGCAACTGACCTTTGACGAAGCCTTCACAAATTAAATCCTAGATATTCCTTTTAACTTTTTACAATTTGCATGTAAATTTAATTATACTTAGTTAAGTCAGTTTTGCTACCCCCATATTTTGAAGCGGACTGGAGAGCTACCATACATTCCAAAAACAGTCTTAGTAGTTGGAGCTGACGGTTGTATTTCTTAATGAGCAGATATAGACAAACACAAGCATAATTCTGGCGACCTACAAGGAATGCCATATATTGTTGGCCATTACATTTGTATTGCAATTAGCTCAAGTATATTCAGAACAAAAACGACCTTAATAGTTTGAGTCCAAGTTCTTAATGCAAGAACATAATTTTAGAAAAAAATGATGAAATCGCATCGTCAACTAATAGATTATTTGGTTTTGAAATTATGTGGCAGATTATAAATAACAACCATGTTATGACATACTTATAAAAAGCAAGTCATAACACGTCAACAAAGTATTACGTTGTATTACCTAACACGCACTATATTTAAATTCTGATTATTTCGAATTATACTAAAAGGTGGTGCAATAAGATTATTAAACAGTTTAAAGGATATTTGAGTAGCTGATCAGCGAAGTGGATAAAATAAAATGCTTTATTCATCACGTAGGCGAACATAGTTGCACTTATGATAAGTCAAGGTACATGAGAATACTGAAACAAACTCGCTTGCCGAAAACTGGCGTAACCGCTCAGTGGCAATCCATGCTCAGCAGTGGGAATTCTTTTAGTACTGATAATAATACATGACATTGAAGAAACACAAATTTTAAAAGGCGATAACTAGCTAATGGATTGTCAAGACCGAGTTCTAAGCTCTCTTGGTTTGTTACTTCGTTCAATAATAGATGGCGATACATTCTATGATTATTATTAATTACATCACATTAATCCGGCACAGTATAATTAAGCCGTCGTTGAACACACCAAAGTTGTAAATGTCAAAGCGACATTCTGATAAAGGTCAGGTCAAGAATTCTTTAGTAGGTAAGAATAATTTTGCAAAACTGGTATGCCAAAATCGTATATATATTTAGGCTGCTTGTTTGTATGACTTTCCGTTAAGTATGCACTTCGTAAGTAACCTTAATGCAATGTTACAGCCACACTGCGCTCAGTAATTTTGCTGGTGGTAAGATATATTTTATGTCCGCCCGGATAGCAACTACAGTACACAAGGTGTTAAAACCCACCATAGTGGCCCACGTAAGTGTGTCGTGTTCCGGGATCAGCCCGTATATCCAGTTCCAATAGGCCGGCATAATTGTGGTGACTGCTGTGAGGTAATCATCTCTCGTCAGTCGACATTCTATTGGACCCCACTCCACTTACCATCAGGTGCAGTCGGGTCACTATGTCGTGCACCTATAAAAAAAATCATGTGGCTACAATGTCCTTCAAACTGGAATACAATGGTTAAAAAAAGTCATAATTGTGGTAACTCACTCATGCGAGTAGCGAGGTTTTAGTTTGGGGGATGGTGGGCAAAGAGATAAAACAACAAAAATGTAAATCAATTGTAAGTTGACCAAACTTTATTTTTGAGGGGGGGGGGGGCTGAACCACTAACCCCCACTAGCTACGCGCAGGACCCTACTGTACTCACATTCAGACGTACAATATGGTAAAAGTATGTGGATGCGGTAAATTTAATATCACCACAAATTTATATATAGTTTTACGTCGCAAACGATATTGTTGTTTATTGTATGTCACGTTTTGCTTATCAATGGCGGAATAAAATTCAAGGTTTCGATTATTATTATCTCGAATTAACACGCCCACATTTCTCTTTAGTTTCCTTAACACACATTATACTTACTTCGCAAGCTGAATTCACACGCCCAAATATTTAATGAAATGATCTTGTTTCGCCTGCTCTTTTTAAATCCAACGTGGAGTCGATAGAATACACTTATTCAAGGAGGTTGTAGAAAAAGTTTGGGTTAGATTGTACGATTACCCACCTGCTAGTCTTTTACCCTCCTCCCCCTCTGAGACAATCAGTCCCGTGTTTATTTGTGAGGGAAAACCTTATAGCAAGTATTTGCTGACCTCACATTGGACCATGCTGACATAAAGTAACAAAATCGCCATTACCTCTATATTTGAATTAACTATTTAAAGAACAACAAACCCTTCAAAATTACCGTAATGACGTTTGTATTTTGTACGTGTAATATAATCGGATCTTGCGCAAGAGTGCAAATCATCGAGATTTCATAACAATTTAGGATGACTTGTCTTTTTAAACTAAACATTACAGATACTTGATTTTATACTAGGAACGTTAAGTTAAAATTGTCAAAACGGTGTCCAAAGGCGATCCAGTGTGCTGGGCGATCCACAACCAGGCATAGAAAACTGAATTCTTACTCCAGGATCTTGCTAACAAACAATGTTTTCTACTTATGTCTATTTTTTGAAACTAGAGTTTATTAATTTGTCTGGCATTGGAAATGTAATGGTATTCCTACAGACTTCCTAAGCTTCCTTGTTGATACACGCCTCTTAGCAGTCGATATTGAAGTTCATATTTTGAATCCCAAATTACCTACTACCATCACATATAGTATATATTTGCCAAGACTGGACATTTAGAAAGATTATGGTTGCTAAACGAAGGTAAACTTATTGACAGCAGATCTAGGTTTGACTGTGGAAGTAATTTTTGTTACAAAAAAATTGGGTTAGCAACTTTTGGGTACTGTAAAAGTGAATTTGCTATTATATTAAAATACTAGCTTTTGCTTGCGGCTTTGCCCGCTTGAAAAGTATTTCAGGAATTTTCCTGGCATAAAAAGTAGCCTATACTATTGGGGAATAATGTAGCTTCCTATTAGTGAAAAAATATTCAAAATTGGTTCAGTAGATCCTGAGATTAGCGTGTTCAAACAAAAAAACTCTTCAGCTTTATATATTAGTATAGATTATCCTTGTTTTAAACTATTTCCTACTATAAAACAAACTACATCTCTACATCTAACGGATTATTTAGATCTTGTTTAACTAGATATAACCTTTGAACCAATTTGTAGTAGATAATTATTGGATTATAAACCGATCTAGGAGATATGTATGAACTTTGTACTTATTATTAAATAGGTAATTTATAATACAAAACATGTTTGTACACAACATGTTTTGTAAATATTGTTACTTGACAATTTATACTGCATTATATGGTTTTCTAATAACATTGTGTAATCCGCAAGTAGTTGGTTGTGGAACGGACTGCCGAGACGAATGTCCGCAGGTTCAAAACCCAAGGGCACACACCTCTGACTTTTCTAAAATTATGTGTGTATTCTTTGTGAATTATTGCTTGCTTTAATGGTGAAGGAAAACATCGTAAGGAAACCTGCATACCTGAGAAGTTCTCTATCGGAATTTTGAGGGTGTGTGAAATCTACCAATCCGCACTAGTCCTGCGTGATGGACTAAGGCCTAATCCCTCTCAGTAGTAGAGGAGGCTCGTGCCCAACAGTGGGACAGTATATAATATAGGGCTGATATTATTATTATTATAATCCGCAACAACTCATTGTTTTTTAAGTCCGATTTAGACGATATCCTATAAAAAAAATAAACCTTTTTTTATATGAAATATTATGTTTAAATCAGTAATTTACACCGCCCTTTATCACATAGGACAGAGACACGGTGAAAAGTGGGTGCCATGGTATCACCTTTGTTAACCACTTCGGGGATAAAGGTGTCATGTGTTTTGTTTGTATTCACACCAAATAGAATAGGGGTAACTGTTCTATTCGGTTGCTATTGTTCGGTTCCAATTGTCTAACTGAAAATTGGATATATTAATTTTAATAAAATATATGGTATAAACTATACCATACAGCATAGTCAGATACCAACAGTAGATTAACAAGAGATACCCAAAAAGAACAGTTATGTGTGGTAATTGCTTAAAATTAATCTAAATTATAAATACCGTATCCAAATTCACTTATAACTTCAGGATAAAAAATATTTTTTCTATTAATGTTGTGACCTCTGCATCATATCCACGCAAACACACCCACAATAAAGTCGGTAGTGTAACCGGATTTTAACCTGTTTTCCTATTTGTATACGACTTGTTTTTGAATAAATGAAATATCATAAAAGGCATATTCATATTACCTATATGTCAATTCTAAAAGGTAAAATATTAAAGAGGTCTTGAATGCCTTTACAATCTAGTAGGTCACGCCTCTTATACTTAATAATATTATGTGTCAAAAATATAGTTATGAGTCATACTAGAGATATCCTCGCGGTTCGGAATAATCTCACGATTAGAACAAACACTATCAATGTACACATTACTCATGGCTTGATAAAAAATTGCAAAACATTTTCAAAGATTTCGTAGATAACGGCAACTAATATCTTTGAAAAAATAAACAACGGAGCAGGATATTGATTTCCCTTTAAAGAGTGCCAAGGAAACTCCTTAATTTTAGAACTATTTGAAAATGTTACTAATGAAAAATATTTAAAATTGGAATCAAAATGAAAACGAAATAATATGTTAGTTTATTAATGTTAAATTGTTCGTGCAACTGAAATGTTAAAAAATATCTGAAGTCTTCCAACAGCTCTGCTTTAAAGCTTATAAACAATCTTAACCATTCCATATTAATCCCAATTTATTCGTCAATAACACATACTATTGCGTAAAATGATGACGTTATTTAATCCCATCAAACCGCCACAATGTTTACTGCATTTTAAACGGTGAGTCAAGCTTGCAATCCGTGCGTAGTCGCACGTCGTATCATGACGTTGTTCAGTGTCCAAAAATACTGTACAATATACTATCCAAGATATTAGTGTGGGTATCGCAATTCTACACGACAATCCTCGGTTACTATGTAAAGTTAGGTACCTATATGGGATATCTATTGATTTAATCTGCTATTATAATTAAGATTATTTTTATCGTTGGATAATGCATGTTCCATTAAACGAATTCTCAGCAAACAAATTAAAAAACATATATGGTGAAGAGGAAGTGAGCAATAAAAATTATATTCCCGATAAATTAGTAATGAGGATTTAAGTGTATTAAGCGGCGACAGCCTAGTTGGGTGTGGAACGGACTGCCAAGACTAATGTCCGCAGGTTCAAATCCCAAGGGCACACACCTCTGACTTTTCTAAAATCATGTGTGTATTCTTTGTGAATTTATCGTTCGCTTTAACGGTGAAGGAAAACATCGTGAGGAAACCTGCATATCTGAGAAGTTCTCTATAGGAATTTCGAAGGTGTGTGAAGTCTACCAATCCGCACTAGGCCAGCGTGGTGGACTAAGGCCTAATCCCTCTCAGTAGTAGAGGAGGCCCGTGCTCAGCAGTGGGCAAGTATATAATACAGGGCTGATATTATTATTATTATTATTTAAGTGTATTGGAAATTACCAAAGCGATACTGCTAGTCCTCAAGATGCAAAGGTTATGATTCAATATAGCCTAGTTGTTTGCCCACGAGCTGTTAATGTCGCAAACTAGCGTCAACAAAAGATCGATGCAGCACACATGGGCATTTTCCTTCGCAACTGCAAACACAATGATTAATGGGCTTCCACAAACATTTGCTCGAGACGTTATAAAATCTTGTGATTAAGTGATAGGAATTTTCTACAGTCTTCATTTGATTTTTGCGCCCTCGTTCGATAGATCTAGACATAGAAATCGATGGAAGTTGTTACTATAACTTATGATACTGACATATTTGGGTTTTGACAGTCTTTACTGTTGATAGTTCTCTCATATGTGAGAGTCCGCCTGGGTAGGTACCACCGCAATGTCTATTTCTGCCGCCAAACAGCAGTGGATAGTCACTCTTGTATTCCGGTCATCAGGCGAACGACAAGCTCTTCTCGTCATTCAAAGCAATACAAAAAAAGTTTTTAAATTATGTGGTACTGACGTTTTATCCAGTTTTGTGGTACAATAATGAATCGGCTACCACTTAATAACCAACGAACTAACTTTGCTATTACGCTTTGCAAACAGGGATCTTTATTCTTTATGGTAAATTAGAAATCAACATTGCTTTGAATCCGTGTGATAACAGATAACTGACGTCCATACAGAGTTTCATCAACAAGATTTTAGGTTTGTAGCCAAGAACTTTGAGATGCATCATTTCATAGGACAACTAGTTTAATTGTAAATGTGGATACATTTAGGCCAGAAAAAAGCCTTCAGTGCAAATCAAATTTCAGTGAGGGCTTTATTAGTACAGTCATTAAAATAGGTTATCTAACTGTAAACCATAGGTATAGTCACTACACACTACTTTATGCAACGTTTGGTGGAGTCAACGCATGCGTGAGATGTCGCACGTACTAATGCGAGTCATTGCACTATTAGAACAGTATGAATAATTGATATTTTGATATAAAAATCTTCTTTAAGATATGAGAAATTCCGGAACAAAGTGCAATAATAGACTTGAATACCATTCGAAAATGTACATGTCCAAATAAAGAAAATCTAAAGTCCGGGAAAATTCAAAACATTCAGATATGGCTCAGTCACAAGACAGCTGATGTCAGCAATAAAACCAAATAAAAATAGATCATCCTGACGCAACCGCAGAAGACACTCCCATCAATCAGAATAAATACGAGTACGTAATAGCCAAATTCCTGGACGCACAAAGCGCAGAATACAAACAGAACAATTAAACACGAGACGCAAATATAGACCTTCAGACTATTTAATTTTAGGCTTGTGACAATTGATTTTGCAATGGGAAATACTAATATAAAAGAAAATGTAGACTATAAAACAATGCTCGCAAAGCTTAGAATTGTTAAACATACCGTTTGACGGGATGCTGACGTGATCGAATTCGCGTAGGTCAGCCGACGCCTACATCGGTTAAATGAAAGTAATAAAATAATTGTGTCTTGAATCTCGACAGTTTCAAGGTTCGTATACTACGTTTTATTTTTAAGTTGCATAAAAAAAACGATAGTTGATATTAGAGCAATATTTAGTGACTCGCGATCAACAGGTTTTCTCAATAATGCCATTGCCAATAGTTAGTATATTAACTAACGGAGGGCTGGTATTTTTATTACAAGTAAGCAGATGCAAGTGATCTCGGTGATGCAAGAACAAAATTAATCTGATCGCTATGATTGAGTACGGAAATCTTCAAATTAATTTCAAGTATTTTTAATCAAATAAATTCCAAATACTGGTACAATGACATTTCGGAATTCTGCCGTTCTATTTACACGAGTTCTCCAAAATTTGTTACCAAACTCGTTCTGGAACGCGTGAATTGAACAAGCTTACAAAGTGTTACATCATCTTTAATGGCATTTTAATAAGGTCCTTGAAAAGTGGATATATGATCTGAAGGCGAAATCTTAGGACCTGTTGTCATCAATCTAAAAGTGAACGTAATGTCACAAAACGTATTGAATTTGGAATAAATTCTTCCTATTAGTCAAGATTTTTTTGAATTATAATATGGGAATGCTGTCATACCAAAGGTAGAAGACAAACTGAAAATCTAAGTTAAGTATAGTGTATACAATGGCCGAAACCCCACGATAGACTTCAGATATTGGATACCTTTGTTCCTTATCTCCTATTGATTTCTACACTTTAGAAGTTACACCTTCGAAGACTCATAATAGATAATACTAACCGTTAGTTTTTTTAATATACATATATTTATTTAAAGTCTTTAAAAAATAAATTGCAACTTATAAAACATGAGAATTTTAAGGTGTGTCTAATTTACGTATATGCAAGTAAGAGGAAAAATATTAATTAAACACTACGACCAAAAATGACAATTCTGGTTTTACCAGTGTATTACCGGCTTACGTAAGTATCCAAGTAGGTACTCCATAGTTAGTTGTTACTGAGCTGGCTTTGAAACGATATGTAGTTAATTCTATGCTCTATACTTAGACAAATTTATATACCTATCCCTTATTTAATTATTATGGACTGAGGAAATGAAACACCTTGACATCACGAAACATGTGCCTCGTTTCATATCTATTGTATGAATTTATTATTCTAGCTTGAATGCCGCAGACATTTATTAAGAATTTAAGGAAGTACAATGATTTTAGTATAACAAGTCATACACATTCGTTAGTTTAAGTTTAATCTGTATTCAATTTTTATTAACACTAGCTTTCTAACTCAATATTAACGCCTGACAGACGAACTGAACATAAAATTGATAATATAAACATTATCAAGCTCTGTCTTCATCAAACCTCACGGTACATATCTAAGGTTACAGTTCTAAAAGAGAGTTGCATTCGTATGACCTCCAAATGACAGTGAGCGCACGGGCTCGGCCGCGCGTGCGCACGTGACGGGGGTCGGGTAGCGGCGGCCAATGGGAGCGCGCCGCGGCAGAGGCTCGGCACTGACGAATGGCTGACGCAATCGTGCCGCCATTTGCGATAGAGTACAGTTTAGTTTCCTATGAATATGTTAAATTAAATAGGTACTTATACCGTTTCTTAACGTCTGAGCGTAGGTTTTTTTAATAGTCATTGTATTATTTATTTGTATGTCGCATTATCGTAGGTATGTAGTGTCTTTTGTAATACCAAAGGACGAATAGCGCACTAGGTTTATTACCTAGCTCAGGCGTATTCAACTTTTTTATACGGGCCTCAAAGATATCTGAATTATGGTGTCTCGGGGTATAACGTAATTCGTAAATTCATCGGACTATTTAAATCTCTAAAAACATTATTAAAAAATAATAGGTTTTCAACAAAAATATTCACATATAAATGAGCGATTTTAATCTCATTTAAAGGTTAAGGTTTAAGTTACGAACAGTTTAAGTGATCTTGAGTCAAGTTTCTTTGACTTTAATAAACTTTTTCAAGTCTAGTATTCTTAAGGTGACCATTTATTTTTCGTCTCAAAACGGGACATCGGTTTATTTACGTCAAATATAGGTTCTCAATGGAAAAAAACACAAACAACACACGCTTATTAGAAAATTTGTATTTCGGCGGCTGAGCGATACACGGATGAAAACTCGGAAAATCGAGTTTTTTCGAACAACTATGAAGATAAAATGAAGAAGCAAAACCTGATCTAAATACAAAATTTTATACAAATCCGTTCAGCTGTTCCTGCGTTTACTTCTGACAAACATACAAAGCATCCAAACCTTTTTATAGACTTTTGCATCTATAATATTATTAAAATAAGATAAGATTAGATTATTAGATAATTATAAATGAAAAATATTATGTATGATGCAAATGTTCAGTTTTATTTATATTTGTCTGAAGAACAAATTTGATTTATTACAGCTGGTTTTTTGTTATATATATTGACTTTAGTTATCAACATCGTTTTCAGAACTGGAATCTGTAACTGAGTTTTTTCAGATGTTCGCATTTTCTTCATTAGAGAAAACATTCGTAGGCGTTGTAGTCAAGTAGCAGCTCGGTCGGCTCTTAAATTTTCGCACAGTTTCGAAAACGGGACAATTTTGTATCCCCGAGTTTTTTGTGGGGACACCGGGACAGATTACCGAAAAAAGGGACAGTCCCGTTCAAAACGGGACGTCTGGTCACGTTAAGTATTCTACTTACAAGAACGCGGCGGGCCGCAAGCTGCATATAGCTGATCTAGCTAATTGTAGTCCAAGTACCCACAGTTACCTTTTTCAGTAGTTTGGGGTAGATACTTTCTGACGTATTCAATATTGGTAGTCATTACACCCATAGCGAGTAATTATATTAGATCAGTCTTCCTCAAACTTTTTATGGTGAGGCGATGCAAAATCGCGTTTGCTAATAAAATACTATTTTAATTGATATATACTTAAGTAACTACAAAATCAAACGTGAAGTTGCTTGAGTAGAGTTCGTTTTGATAGCACGGCTTTAACTTTAATTTCCATCATTGATTTCATAGTTTTTATTTTTGTTACATACATAATATGTCCACACCCAAGACACATTGACAGATCCCAAGTTAAGAAACTCCGGACAGCGGAAACAGCTGAACCGTTTCTTTAAAAAAAATCATTGAAGTACATACTTACATTATAATTTTTTTTGGCTTTTAGAAACCTTCATATCTAATACTGTACTGATACCATTGGAATAATAAGTAGTAGATAGCCGCCCCGACCAAACCGGTTTGCAAAACTGTTACCGGTTTTAACCGGTTTCACTCTAACGCGGACATTAAACAGGCACAATGAGAAAATGTGTTATTCATGACTTATTTTTCATAGACGCGGTAAAATTACTACACTACAGCTGCTGGTAAGTAAAGTTAAATCAGGAATGTAATGACGCTTAACTGTAGAAATGTATAATGAAAATTAATATACAGGCAGGGGCCCAATTCAGCCTACGGGGTGAGTCCGTCTTTGTACAAATACGGACGGTCTAATCGAAGAACAGCTTTAGTAGTCGTATAGATAAAAAATAGGGTGTTTTTGCTCTTATACCTTTATGAGTATCAAAGCTGTCCTTTGATAAGAACGCTCGTAATTACAGCCGGATATGCTGCCGTAGACGGAATACAGGTCTCTTACAATACCATCTTACTTGCTAATCTCAAGAAGAGACAAATAGGTTTGTGCTGCTGTGTGGAGTTATTACTTTGTTGCAGAATAACTATTTAATCATATTTTATTACAAATCTATAAATAAATTAGATTCTCAAACAATATGCAACTAAGCATACCCTCATTCCTGCCTAGGGTTGCCAGATCCAGGCTGATCATTTCCTGGACATTTCTGGGGCCACGACCGGAATTAGAGTTTTGGTCTTTGGTCCGAGACTAAACTAAGTAGGAATTACCTAGAACTATTGGTTGATGAAAAAAAAATACTTTTGGTGAAAAATCTTTTTCACTTTACCCGCACTCCGCGCTCACCTCGCCTCTGGCTAATCGGTGAGCGACGCGAAGCGAGCCGCTCACCCCTCTCCTCGCTCACCTAACGCAGTGCGAGCACGCTGTGTGGTTTGACTTTTGCTGCCGTAGTATCGTAACTTTGTGAATGAAAACTAGTATTTTTTCATTCCGGGATAGCAAAATAAAATTACTGGACACTGGACAACACGCAAAATTCCGGGACAATCCCGGAAATCCCGGCCATCTGGCAACCCTATTCCTGCCCTGTCAGACTTGTATCTTGGTGTGATATCAATACCACAGATCGGGGCTTAAATGTATCTTAAGTGTATTTATATCAAACGGGCCAAGCATGGACTGTGATTGTATAATAACCGCTTTATTATTAAACTCTCTGTAATAATAATTTAGATTTGTCAGAAATACAAGGTCATTTTGATATTGCGTTACTAAATGAAACCAAATACTCATTCTATTTTGAAATAATACATTACAATAAGTTACTTGAGCCGTAGACGTAAAATAAAACAGTGTAAATTTAGAACAAAATAAATGTAATTTTATTTTACGCGCCCTACTGCCACTACTACGACTCTCATCGCAGCGCAACATCATACTTTCAGTTAGAAATCAATGACTAAATATAAAGAGGACAGGCCTCAAAAGTTAGCTATATGAATAAGTTATATTTATTTTAGGGAAATCGACGCAGAATTGTCAATATATATGTCTATGTCTTTTACTCAAAGCTTATTTGGAACGCAAGAAACAAAGACAAAAATAATTGCTTTCTTCGAATATGGCACTATTTAGTTTACTTCAACACACTGGGACCGCCTTGCGGCAGAAACGCCATTTATTGCAGCCCAGTCAGCAAGTACATGTAGTGTCAGACGATGTAAGCAAATCTTCATAAATATTGAATTTAAAGTAATATAATCATATTCTCAATTGTTTAGTTTGTTTATTAGTGTATTTGTTAAGTTTCGAAAGTGACTCAGTGTTGTGTGAAAGGATGCAAATCGAATTCACGCAAGAAAGACCCCGAAATATCTTTTCATAGGTTAGTAACTGTTTTTACCGAAAATTAGTAAATATCTTTCTATATTTACTTTTTGGATGTGTTTTTATCAATTAAAATTATATGTGGATCTTGTTTGATAAGCTTTGAACCCTTTTAGGCGTGATTTATATCCATTAAAATCATTATGTTTGTTTACACACGAGCTTAGGGATGGGTGGATTTGTTTAGAAATTATTGATATCGATATTTTAACAGACGCCCGTTTATCAGTTACGGATTTTGTCTTTGAAGGAATGTTAGAGCACACATCAATATTGTATTGTCCAGAACAACAAACTAAGTGAAATTAGAATGTTTTTTTTTATTACCAAAAAAAATAAAAACCAAGGCAAAATGAATTGAGAATATTAGGCGACGTGATTGGAATCCTACACCAAATACATATATTCGTTCTTTACATTTTGAGAAGAAATGCATAAACCACACGTTTAATTAACGCGAGTAAAAGATAACTGTTTTCCAACAATATTCCCGATAAGTAAAATAGTAATGATTATTACTTCACCTAATAGTAATATTACTTTAATATATTGCTATGAATAAAATTAGAATTGTTACATAAAAGAATAGATAAACATAAAAGAAACAACATAAAGATGAAATGTAAGATATACTTATTTTTACAATTGGCGGTCTTATGTTTCGAGCAACCTTTGCATGCACGGAAATAGATACATAATCATATTGTTGTTATTGCAAATAATTATTATAATTGATTATCTTAACCACCATCTTTACGCTCATTGATTTTAGTTTGCTGAAACGTAGTTATGTTTCTCGATCAAAGAGCATAATAATAAAATAAAATAAAACCAACCAAATAATTGCTGGCTACGCTATCTTATTCCATTTATCATGTATTTAGGTAAATATCTTAATCTGTAACTTACATTTTTAGCAAGGAATAGTACAACATACAAATATAGATCAAACACAACTGGATGTTTGTCACAACAGGTACTGCTTTCTTGAACAATTGTTACTTATAAATCAGTTTCAGTTTGTTTGTTTATATTATGGTTTGTTCTATTTATATTATGGTAGAACCTAACCCCTTTCGTATTTGATCTTTTTTGGGCTTGTTTGTCTCTCTTTTAATTCTTCGATGTCGATACAAAATTTCGGTACTAGCATATCACTATTGTAAGGGGCGGAGTCGGCGCCATTTTATGCATTAAATGTGCCGCATGTCACGTGACCATATCACTCATCCTCTATAGTCTTTTATCATTGTTAGAAATACACACACGCCATATTCGCATTAAACTGCAAAATTATAAAGAAAATCAGAAAACTAAAACCAGGATTTTTTGTGGATGATTTTTGGCACAATGTCAGCAAAGGTGAAGACGAGTATGCCGTTTAATTTAGTAATGCAATATCAAAATGACCCTGCATTTATTCACAGTTTCTGAGAATCGTATTCTTATCATAACAGGAAAACATGACTGAAATTATTATGAGAATGGTGGGAATTCCCAACTTCGTTAAACATTGTTTTTTGTTCTCAAGATCTTTATTTTTTAATAACTATAGAGCCACGAGGAAACTTGTACTCAGTAACTTTAAATTAGTGCCATTAGATATGCTACGATGAGACCTAGACGCGTCTTAAACATCAAGACAATCCCCCGCTCCCCCTCCGAGCTTTAAATAAAACCGATGTAGAACCAAGACATACACCAATTCCTGCCCTTATTTCCTACCCGAAATTCAAACATTATAGGTATAAAATACTTCTTTACATATTAAAAAACAAAGCCTTTGCCGTGTCTGTCTAAACGCAATAAACTCAAAAAATACCGAACGGAACAAGATTAATTTGACATAGTACTTTGAGACTGGGAAGCACATATACTTATTTTTATACTGGGAGAAAATATAGCGGGACTTTTATCTTGAAAAAACTTATCCACGTGGGCGAAACCGCGAGCAAAAGCCAATTAAAGTTATATAACATAAGAACATTTTACATTATTAAGAAAATACTAATGTTGATTTTTATATGCAATGGAATTGAATTGATGTAAACATACAAACATTATGTTTTTATGCAGAATTTATGCTAAGATATTTCTCATTATAGTTTTCCTTATAAGATTCCTTGCTACTTTGCAAAGCATTTCTAGTGTTAATATTAGTCTAGATTCTAGAATAATGTGGAATATTGTATAGATTAATAGGTAATTATAACAAAGCTGTACAGAAAATAAAGAAAATATGACATTTTTGTTATAAGCTAAAAATAATTATACATATTAAATATAATTATGATTTTTTTGCATGATTACATTTATATAGTATGCCTTGGCAAACATAGATAAAGTATAAATATTTTCACGCTTGAAACAATATTCACTGCATCTCACAGACCAAAAATTAAAGCACCATTTAAAAAAATATATATATTTTTACTTACATATGCATTTGGACATAAATTAATTTTGGTATGCTAATAAAAAAAATATGTACAAGTTAGGATCAGAGCTAAGCTTGATTAAGCATATCATTAAAATTTTCAGAATGCCAAAATATTTCTTCAACATTCAAAAAATTTGGGGCCTATTTCAAAACATTACATTACTATTATTTACCAGTTAACATATAACATTGCCAATTAATAGAGTTGCTGTTTTGTTTAACATTTATTTGGGTGTTTGACTATTGTATTGGGTCGCCTTGAATTATATTTGACGATTAGGGTTACATTATGGAACAGGTCTTTAATGACATTAAATACAGTTCCCAACTTAAAAATATTCCTTCATAAGTAGCCTGTAACACCAAATTACGAAACAGACATTTAGATAGGATAGTATAAATTTGTGGAGTTAAGTATGTCGGTTTCTTAGAACTTAACTAACATCCCATAATAGTAAATCTTTTCAATCCTTGTATATGTAAAAATATTTAAATACAGAAACCCAATACGAAAGAAAAGATGTCTTTTTATATTCATTAATACAAAGAGACAACAGAAAAGAAATATGGGTTTGATATGTATGGATACTAGCAATAAGTATATAAAGAAATTTAATACTCATACATAATGTTAGTGTTAGTACAGAGGCATCTTAGTAAAAGACCCTGGTGATATACAAAAAAAGTTTAATTCTAAAATTAATAAAAATGAACACTAATTATTTCTTATGTTTTTGATATAGAAATAATAACCCTTTGACAAAGGTTAGAAGAACTATGTTTCATAAATCATATCACATAATTATCAAATTGCTATTTGGTTATTTTCAGGAGTAAGGTAAGTAAATCCTAATTGGATCTTGTATGTTCATACATTTTAAAATTTATATGGTAGAATGCACAGCCAAAGTATATAAAAGGAAAACTGAAAATGTTTTTTAAATATTGTTGTTTATGGTAAATAATTCTCATATATTAACAATAATTAGAATGTAAAATATAATATATATACATATTTATCTGTATAATAAACAATTTTGGATATAGCATATTGTACTTAGGTGTTGTAAGTATGTTTCAAGTTTTGGGTACATAAGTACATGATTTTAAAAAAAAATATATTTTTTATTTATGTTCAGGCTAGTGAGGGTAATAAACCTACAGCCAAATGAACCTAACAATTGATGTTATTAATTTTGTTTGATGAACCTGATGGAAGTATTTGCACCATTAAATGTTAGTTGAACAACCATATTGAAGTAAACATAAATAACATTTTTTTCAAATACAGTCAAGGAAAACAATATAGTATAAAAACCATGCTGAACAGCTAACCTATGAAAACTACATACTGGAAAGCACTACATTGAAGACATTTCACCAATCTACAATTTAGCCAACCGCGTTTCAAACGAGTCAATTACATTCAATTTCTTAATAAATTACAAATCGCATAACTCATTTCATTGCCGAATGTATTGAGTCTAACATCACCAGGTGTGTTTGAAGTTAGAATATATTTCTATTTAGTTATGGCTGTAATAAACATATAAAAAAAGAAAGAATGCATAAATGTAATTGTTTTACAACTGGCCACTTACAATTTTTCTCGTTCGTAGACAGGAACTCAATTCTAAATTCAAATCGTCAAGGAACAATGCGGAAATGTAGCTAACACACTGATACTGCCATATGAATCAGTCAATATTGTTTTAACATTTAAAATCACTTTAATTGCTTAGAATTTCACAAAAACTCTGCAATAAATATAAATTGTGACCACGACACGACACTAAATCGCAGTTTCGATTTTGACAAACAGCTGACTGCTTGCTGAAATAGAATGGATAGTGCTGGACATAACCTTGAGTGAAAATGTTGCTTTTATCGATACTTTGAAGCAACTGCAGTTGCACCAAGACATCGCCTCAGTCAGTATGTTCTATCGTCTGTATCACGGTGAGTGGTTTGAAGAAATTTTTAACGTGATCCCAACCCCTTCTTTCTTTAACAGCATAACCCGTGCTGGTTTACTAAATTACAGATTTGTGATCTCTTATATCCGAGCTGGGTACCCTGCTAACGGTATACAAGCGATCCCCCGGCTTAGCAACCACGGCAGCCCCATAATGATTTGGTGGGCTCTACCGCTATCTCTGCAGGCTCGGTAGCCTGCAGCTAGACGGTCTTAGGGCCCGGCAGGAAGAAGGGAGGGGATAGATGGAAGGAAGAGAAGAGGAAGGAATAGGAGTTCTTATGATGGTTGGAAGGAAGGGAAGGGAAATGTTCACGAACCCTTAAACAGACCTCAATGTGAATTTAGCAACCAAGAGGCATACACACGAGCTGTGCGCCTAGGGTCGCGGCAAATTTTGTCGTGCCCTTGATTAAGGAAAAAAATCTCTGAATAACGGCATGTACCGCGCACAGTCTTACCCCTTTTATTTAATTTTGTATTCCTTTTTTTGACAAAACAATTAGTTATTGTGCTATAGGTATTTTGTACAATACAACATGTAAAATGCTATTCAACTGCGCCCGTAACTTTGAAATATTATAATATATAATATAATATCACCCCTGTATTATATACTTGCCCACTGCTGAGCACGGGCCTCCTCTACTACTTAGAGGGATTAGGCCTTAGTCCACCACGCTGGCCTAGTGCGGATTGGTAAACTTCACACACCTTCGAAATTCCTATAGAGAACTTCTCGGATGTGCAGGTTTCTTCACGATGTTTTCCTTCACCGTTAAAGCGAACGATAAATTCACAAAGAATACACACATGATTTTTTAGAAAAGTCAGAGGTGTGTGCCCTTGGGATTTGAACCTGCGGATATTCGTCTTGGCAGACCGTTCCACACCCAACTAGGCTATCGCCGATTTTTTGAGATATTAGGTACCTACATATTGTCATGCTTCTAACGTCAGCTCTAAAAAGTGAAAACTATTATCTGAAATAATAGTAGTCTTTCATAAGAGAACTATCATCTTTGAAATTCCTAATTCCTTTCACAAAACCAGTGAAAATTGTATAGTTTTATAACTCGGAATTATTTTTAATATATTTCCTGGTAGTATTTGCGTAAGTGGAGATAATATACAACTTATTGTTTTCTATCCACCAACTTATAGAGTTTTATTGATTATTCAATATATATTTTAACTTAACATTTCAAGGGTGGTAAATAAATACATACGCACTTACTTAAGAAAATAAATATCGAAATAATGTCGACTACTCGACTACACTATTTACCTGAAAATACAATAATTTATTACTATAGTGAAATTTTATGTACAGTACATAAAAAATATTTGTAGACATTAACAAGGATTATTTATTGATTTTGTGAATTTAACTGCAAGTACCTCGCGAAAAGACATAAAATAATATTTTTCATGTTTGATCGTGAAAACTCTTAGTGACATCTAGTGTATGATTATGACAATAAAAATATGTTTAACAACGATTCTAAGAGGTGGCGTTAAACACATTACGCTTTTATTTGAAAGTAACAAATATTATAGAACTTATGACTGAAATTTATTATAAACTAGTGACCCACCCGGCTTCACACGGGTGCAATGCTGATACTAAATACATTACAGAAAAACTATAAACGTTGTATATAAAAACATAGCGGCCCATTCTGGCTTCGCACGGGTATAACATAACAAAATAACAATATTTCTCCACTATTTAATGGATGTTATTATTATACATATAAACCTTCCTCTTGAATCACTCTGTCTATTAAAAAAACCGCCTCAAAATCCGTTGCGTAGTTTTAAAGATTTAAGCATACATAGGAACAGAGAAAGCGACTTTGTTTTCTACTATGTAGTGATAATAATTTATGTTTATAGAGTGCGTAATGCCTTTGCCTAAAACCAACATCCATTGTTTTTTATTTTATTAGAATTCTATAGTTTTTAAAAGGGTTTTAGCTCTGTTTTTTGGCAGCTTGCAACGGTGGTAATAATAAAGGTCGTGGTATGGTAATAATATAGGATGTGGATCTGGGGGATTCTGTAGTCAAAGATTCAAAGTAGAGCAATTTTATGTGGATTTTCTAACACAATCATTTGTCCTGGTTTTAATTCTCCTAAGGGTGGAGAGTGGAGACGTTATGTAAATGGTATCATGATTGTAGAACTGCATTGCGCCGAATTCCCAATTGAGTGGGTAAGCATCTATAGTCTTAATAAAACCTCAATATTTATAAATTATTATGATTATATTCTTTATTATTTATTCTCTTTTTTTTTTGTATTTTTCACATTTGCTCATTATTTCTATTCTACTTTATAATAATACTAACATAACATAAAATAACAGTTAAATACATAAACATAATACATAAATCAGATAAATTTCAATATATAAATACTATACAACATACCAAAATAGTCATATAACAATATATACAATAAAAATAATATCTTGATCCTTATTCTCGCCTTATATCTTAAGCTTTGCAAGATATGGGTACTTTGAACTGCTTCGACTTGCTCATTCCAGAGACTTGAGGGTTCTGGCCCTGCTTGATCTGGTCTCTGAGCGCTCGGTACTGCTGGTCAAACTTAGGACGGCAGGAGACCTGAACCGGTTGGATTTTGTACGCACCACCGACGCAGTGCGACTGGCAAGCCGGCAGTTTACCGGTACTTATGCAAATCTCGCCATGGTTCTCGTAGTACTGCACCTGGTGCTCTACTTGGCAAGGCCCCTTCTTCTTGTTGTAGCTCCTTGACTTGTACACGGCATCAGAATCGTACTCATTCTCCATCGATGATTCGTCTTTCTGGTTCCATTCGTCGTCTGAGTGTAGAATTGCAGTGTATTTGGTCTGGGGCTGGTATGCTTGTGTCTTAGCCTTGTTCTTCAGTTCCTGGGTTTTGGGATCAGCGTTCTCGTCGCTGAGAGTGAAGGAAGCGCCGTACAGTTCAGGCTGGTCGACTAAACCATCAGGAGTTTGATAGTCGTCGCGGGGTTCACCCGTCATGGGTCCACAGATGCCTCGGGCGGACTTGCGGTTCTCGCTGGCCAGCACAACCAGTCGTTGGCCGTCGTACATCACTCTTACTTTGTCGTTCGCGATGTTGAGCTCCAGAACCTGGTGTTTGGAGTGGTACTCGAGCAGAGGCTGCTCCCTAGCGTCGTCCCAGTAGGTGGTAAGTTCACCCTCGGACACCTTCTTGGCGTTGGTCTTGACGTCGACTTTGTGGTTGTTCTTGCCTTCTGGGTCAGGTTTGATTTCGATTTCCAAGTCCTTGCCGCTTTCATCCCTGGTAAATAAAAATAATCATAATTAAGTTACTGTAAGGATATAGATGTAAATAATTATAATGCACATTCATAATTTCTGCCTGTGTGTTTATGATAGCAGGATCAAGGCGCTATAATATAATATATTTTTGGGTATTCATTTCCATTAGTAACACTTACTTGTACGAAATGTAGACCTCTTGCTGGTCGGGTTTGGGCTTCCTGGCCAAGATGACGAGATCGTCTCCAAAGCCATGTTGGCTGCGCTGGTCCTGAAGCACAACGTGCCATGAGCTCGTCAGCTGGTATTCGTAGCTGCGTCTGCTGAAGGTCTGGACTTTGGTGCCGTCAACCGAGCAGTAAGCTGCAGAAAAAAAAAAACATTGTAAAACCGAAGTAAAACTATGTATCGGATTTTAATTTTACTGCTGACATTGGAGTCTTCAAGGTCACGGGGTGGATTGTGGTATTAGTCCGAAAAGATAAATATCTACCTTCATTTAACAATTATACAAAAGTTTGACTATACTAAGGATTTGAGATACTCACGTTGGTATTGGTGGCGGGTGTAGGCGTTAGCAGCGCGCTCCTGAGGCTTGAAGGGATGGTAGATGGCCAAAATCCTCGCAGATCCTTTGGGAATCGGGACATCACTAACGCGAACGTGTCCGTACTTAGTCGTCATCGAAGCACTCAGGGTGTGATCGATGTAGTCGTTGTTCACTTCAATGTCAATTTTTCCCTCAGGGTTGCGTTTAAGAGGGTTCGTCTCCGTATACCAGAAGCCGTAGTGCTGGGCGAGATTAGCCGCATGGTACGTCCAGTTAGTGTATGCTGGTGCTACGTCCTTGTAGTTGATGGACATCTGGAAGTGGTCAGGAGCGTGCGCCGCCAATGTCAGTTTGTGGCAACTGTGTTGGTACTTGTTGTTGTTCGCGATTTCTTCTGCGCATTTCTTAGCCTGAGGATGCTTTTTAAGATCTTCAGCGTATTTCTTGGTGCGTTGAGCCTGTCCTTGTAAGTGGATATTACCGTTCGGGCCGTATTTCACATCAGCTTGGAAAGTGACCTGGAAGTCTTTGTCAAGGATCTGCAAGGAGTTAAACGGCTCTATTTCTGGTTTCTTCATGTGTGCTACACCGTTCACTTGGCTCTGGCCAGAGTGCGCCGAGTTTCTGATAACGGCAAATACGGCTTGGATCTTCGGATCGACCGGGCTGTCACTCAACGCAGCAGTCAACACATATTCGGCTTTCTGGGGGCCTTCGAATGAAGCGCTAAGGTCCACGACTCTAGCTTTAGCTGTGTTGATACCAGCGGACGAACGTTTTGCCATAGATTGACGGCGGGCTTCGCTATTGGGGCTTAAGTCCTTCTCTTCGGTGACGGGGCCCATTTCACCAGCGTTCTTCTGGTTGTGGTATTCATCTGAAAATAAAATAGATATGGTAAATTATAGAGAAACAACATTCTACTTATTATATAATAATTATAAAAACCATACTGACCATAAACGGCGGTGAGAGTCACAGCTTTGTTCGGCGATTGTTTACCGAGGTATCTCAGGTTGAAGTGCGTCAAAGCGACATCATTTTGTGAGAAGATAGACGCAATGCTTGACAGCGCGTCCTGGGATTTGAAAATTCCAGCAATGTTCTTGAAATCTTGGGATTGTGAGTATCCTTGCAAGTGGAATATGTTACCAATTGATTGGCCAAATTTAGAGTCAATGGACATGACTCTCTTAGGACGCTCGACAACTTTGCTGGTAGGATCTAGAGAGATTGGTACCAAGGTATCCTTCTTTTGATTCGCGGAGTAAGGCCACACGCTGTAATGGAGAATGGTGTTGTCCTGCTCAGGACGGAGGGGTTGAACCTTGACCATAAGCTGTTTCTCGTTAGCTTCAATGTTCATTTTCACTGGAATGTGGACCTGAAGCTTGTTAACGACACCGACACTAGCGTACTGGTTGACAAGAGTATCCATGTAACCAACATTTCCGTCAATATTACGAGCGTAAGTAAACTGAATCTCCTTGTCCATCTTTACGTGCAACTTCTGGGAGTTCTTGGGATCAGTCTTAATTTCTCCCTTGGCCTTGCTTTCAATGTGTACAACGGTGGGTACCTTGTATTTGTAGATGAAAGGCATGCCAGAGGCGACTGGGAACATCACGGACACTTGGGCCTGGTTGAGGACCTTAGTGTAGTGCTTGTCGACGCCCTTTTCAACTTGGTTTAAGTAGTCGCGGATGTCATTCACAAGTTGGTTCTGGTCATTCTCATCGAAGGTGAAGTATCTCTGTTGGTTAATGAGGTCGATGTACAGAGCCGCCTCCAGGGGCTCGTTGTGTTCGCGCTTGATGTTCAGCATCTTGGCGATCTTCTCCGCGGAGTACTTGTGGCCCTCGGACTTGGCTGGCGTCGCGTAGACACTGTCCTTCAGTTTGTCCAGGAAGTGTTTGACACTTGAGAACGAAGCTTGGATCTATAAATTAGAAATCTATGTTGTATAACAATTAAGCCAAAAATGATGTGGGTGACGAGTATTTTAAGTTAAATATGGACAAAAAAGTGTGGGTGGTTCTAAAGATATATGAGAATAGAAGTATATATTCTGAACTTGACTTACAGTGCTTTCCTTGTCCCATCCAGATTGCTTGCTACGTACGGAATACCTCAGATGCTTGGGAGCCAGACTGTCCTCGCTACCAGTATGCGACAGTACAGCAAAGATGCCCTGCTCACTTTCCTGGTCGAAACCGTCGAAGAATTTCTTCATGGAGTGTTGGTAACCGAATTTCTCTTTCGTCAACATCCATTTCGCGCTTTCGGCCGCTCTGGCGCTATAAATGAAATGTTAGCAATATAGATATACGGCTTTGACGAAATAATGTAAAGATTCATGATGTATTCTTGTATAAATCAATATTCACTGATGGACACCTTTAAGGTAAGAATTTTTAATCTCCAAAAAGCTGTAACCAAAACTAGTTACCCAGTGGGGACTTTATACGAGTTGTTGTTTTTGAAAATATTGTTTTGTGCCATTGTCGTGTAGATATTATGTGTGTTATTATTCGTAAAATCTATAACTATTCTCTTATTCTGTTTCCAAAATAATTTTTCTTTTTTATATTACATCTAGCCGCACATTTGTAAAGATTTTTTATGTTGTTCAACAACGTATACGAGGTGATTATTACCCTATTACCACACATATTTCAACTTATGACTAATCCCATTGCACAGTATTGTTAACTGTGTGTCTTTTTATAATTTTTTGTTGTTGTTTCTTTTATGTAGTAAAACAAGTGATTTCAATCCTAACCATTCACTAGTAGTTCTTTATTATTGGTGCAGTATGATATAAATAGTTTTTAAGAGAATGCCTATTGATGAGAAGTGAAATCTCTTAATATAATATGAACAAAGAATACTTTTACAGAAAAATAATTTATACTTACAGATTCCAGTAACGCGGGTTCTTCAATTGAGCAGCAGATTCGATGCCAGATTTAAGCGCGGCACGCACGTGCACGCTCGGGTCTTCGTAGGTCATCTCAGCCATAGCTTGCATCATAGCGCCAGTGGGGTGAGCCATAAAGATGTTCTGGATAGCAGCCACCCTAACCTCGTAGTTCTCAGCGGTGTTCCTCAGGATACTATAGAGGACAGCACGAGCTTGCTTGTTTTTCTGGTGGGCCAAGACTTGTAAGTTTTGGACCATTTGAACGCGGAGATAGTTCGACACCTTAATTTGGCCTTCCAGGTAAGGAGCGAAAGTTTTAAGGATTTCAGGATGGCCCAAGTTACCGATAGCCTTGATGTACACCTGAGCTTTGTGGCTTTCTTGGCGTTCGATGGCCTGCTGCAGATCCGCGGCAAGAGGGGGCAGGATTTGTTCCAGGACAAAGCTGTCATGTTTGCGAGCAAGACGGCCGTACATGTGGGTGGGGTAGAAGCTGTGCGCAGACTCGTTGTTCACTTGTCCCATGTTGATGAATCTGGTCGAAGCGATCAGGGCAGTGGTGTTAAGGAAGGATTGGTCTTTGACTTCAGGGTCTCTCGCCAGCTTGAAGAATTGGGTCATAACTTCCCTGGTAGGATAGCGGAGTGTCGTGGGTAAACTGGCAACCACTTGGGCAGCCTCCTCACCCTGAATCTTCTTGCTCTCAATCCAGGTCTTGATTTGTTGGAAGGCGGGCTGCGTACCGGCTTGGGCAACGGCATCACGGTAGATCATCCACATGTCGGATTTGATATTGTTGTTCGAGGCTTTGGCTGCCTCGATACTACGGCTGGTCTGAGCTAACTGGGCAGTGCTCATTGAGGCGATGACACGGACAAGAATGTTAAACTTCGAGAGGAAATCAGCCTTGGGCATGTTGTTGGGATTCTGCAACTGCTGAGCAATGTCTTGCAGCAACTTTTGAGCATTCATTGGGTTCTGTTTCTTATCGTTGTGCTGTTGGGGGCTCATGTATAAGGCGGCGTACGCTGGCTCGTTGATGTTGGGCACCTCATCGTTAACATAGGCAGAAGAGGAGTCAGAGCTGGAGCTGGAGGAAGCACTGGTGTCATCATCGTTGCGCTTTACAATCACTTTGCTAATAGCGATAACTTTTTGTGGCTTAGCAGAACGGGGCTTCCTCTGCTTACCTTGAACTTCAGCGCGGATGTGTTCGTGAGATTCCGAGGACGAAGAGGAGGAAGAGCTGTCATGGCTAGCGATTTGTTTAGGTGACATGGAGTACAGCAGATTCTTAGCCACATGGTTTCCTTCGGGCTGCGGCCATTCTGGTTCGTGGTCTTGTTCGACGGATGCAAGTTGTAAGTGCACATGACTGTGAACTTCAGCCTTTTGCTTACCGTAAAGATGAGGGTGGACATTCACAGTGCTGGTGGTCTCTGCCTTGTAGATGGGACGCTGTTGTTTACCGGCAAGGATGCGCGAGACAGTGGCCCTGCGGATGAACTGTTCCTCCTCAGGTCGGTGAGCGGTACCAGTCCACTCAGCACCGTCGGGCACGCCGAAGTGGTAAGCAACGCGGTGGTGGCAATGGCCGTAGTTCTTGCTCTTGGTGATCTCAATAGGATCTTCCTCGGACGCGAACTTCGGCAATTCCCGGCGCCATTCAGCAGCAACAGGCGAAACCGTGTATAAAGTCTCGCAATCGCCTGTGACGTCAGTTTCCATTTTCCTGTAAAGACCTTGCTGTTGTTCCTTGTCATAGTTGTCTTGGGCACTGTGGATACTGCGGTGGGGCGACAGATCCATCTGCAGAGTGCTGATGAGACCCTTGAGCAGATTCTCCAAGTGCAGCGGTAGAGACGGGTGCAGGTGCAGGGCTGTGACGCGACCACCTTCCAAGGCAATTTCGAAAGGCTTGTCAAGGTTGGCGACCGGTTGGTATTTTAGATCCTGAGGCAGTTCCTGGTCATCAGATTGCTGATGGAACTGGGCGTGCTGAGGGTCTTCCACCTTGACCTGCAGCTGGTCGGCAGCGCGGGCTCGGACGACGAGACGGGCCTTGAAGGCATGACCGCTCTTGGGGCTGCCTTTTTGGTGGGCGAAGGTGTGTGAGGTGACGTCATAGCGGTAAAGTTTTCCGACTTGCCAGGGCGATTGAGGTTGCGACTCCGGCTGGTTGCCGCTGAGCCGCTCCGTCGCCACGGCGGCTAGACATCAAATTATTAAGTTTATTGTAAATCCTAATTTCAAAGTTGACTAAGATTGTTGGGGCTTTGTATTCATCAGATACTGAATAATTTTGGTTAGGTTAGTAGTTAAATATCCTGATTATAAGTCTTTATTGTATTCAATCTTACATCTTATCTTATTTTACTTCTTACTAATACTAATCGAAAGTTTGTGAATATGTTTGTATGTGTAAATGCTTGTTAGAAGTAAATGCAGTAACAGCTGAACGGATTTGGATAACATTTGGCACATGATAAACCATATCCTGGACGATCTTATACATTTTATCTCTGTAATTTGCTTCAACTCCAAATAATGAAGATTTTTATGATTTTTAAACAGATGGCGATATAACTATTTAGCGGATCAAAATAGTTTTATTTGCCCCTTGATCACGGCTGCGAAAAACCGCGATATAAGTATTTTGTTATATAATATTGTATTTTCTTTTTTTGGACTCTACGTACAAAAATAATAGTACGGACTTGAATTCGATCTCGGCGTCCAAATTTTTTTTTTATGTTTACGTACTAAATATAAGTGGGTTCCTAGAAATGGAAAATTTAAGTGAAAAAAAAATATTTTTAAGATATTTATAACATCGTAAGACATTTAACAGGACAGTATTTTTTGTAAATTATTAACTTGATTTGGCAAAAAAAAAAAACATTTTTAGACATAAACCATTTAAAAATATTTTAGAGAATTTAACACGCGCTTTTGTTAAATCATTAACTAATAATACATAAAACAATATTCCGAAAACTCACCCAAAACCGCCGCCAAAACCAATAACTTCATGACAGTTTCCGTTAGCCGTCAGTCACGTAAGATCGTCAGTCGAGAAGATGACTTCTGGAGTTGCAGCGTATCATCAGCTTTTATACTCATGGCACACGTGTCAGTCTGACCCCAGATTAGCTAATCGATAAGTACAATGTTACTTATTGCTGATTTTGTGGATTGGAGTGACAAACAAACACGATGTTGAGAAACTGGAAGGGACGTTTTGTAATCTAGTGATAGTCTCATCTCATCTCATCTCATCAGCCTACAACTGTCCACTGCTGAACAAAGCCCTCCCCTAAAGCGCGTCACGTTGCTCGGTCCTCTGCTCTCCTCATCCAGCGTCCACCGGCGATCCTGCGAATGTCATCGGACCAGCGGGTCTGAGGTCGTCCTACTGATAGTGATAGACCAACTAATAATTTTTTTTGAAATAAAAGACACTGTGAGCTCATTATGCGTAGATCGGACCGTCAACAGCTAAAATTTAAAATATAATTGTAAAATGTAGATAATGTAGCTGACGTTTCGAATGACCAATACCTTAGTCCGCCCCGTGACCATCAAGGCTGCAAAGTCTTCGAAACGTCGGGAGAAAATAATATAAACAACCGCGATAAAATCCGAAAAATACTATTATTTCATTGTCTAACATTCGCCTAAACAGGAATGAATGTCTGTTACTAAGTAGAATAATTGTGTAGTATTCTTCTTGACTGTTGATAGTAATGTGATCACTTTACAATAATTTAATGACTGGACTTCCACGCTGAAGATGTTGGTGGTAGGATATATTCTATATCCGCACGGATAGCGACTATCGTAAACAACGTGTTCAAAACCCACCATAGTGGCCCACGTAAGTGTGTCGCATTCCGAGATCAGCCTGTGTACATCCGGTTGTCGACTGCCGATGGGTAATCATCTCTCGTCAGTCGAAGTTCTATTAGACCTCACTCGACTTACCAACAGGTCCAATTCACTTTGCCATGCCCTTATTTAAAAAGACAATTCTACAGCATGAATAAGCCGGCGCCCTATTCGAATAGATATATCGGGAACAAATTTCAAACTCCAGGCTGATACTGAGTAGAAAAACCAAATATCACTTTGCCCGAAATATCACGTATAGAGATACCTTTATTCAACACCAGAAAAATGTGATTCCATTTCCAACTGGAAAACTCGTGTTAGGATTGAGAGACTTATAACAGAGAAGATTGAAGAAAATATTCATCAGACGGTAAAGAAAACAAAACTTCACGTTGAACTTAATTTTATTTATGAGCATATAACGACAGCAACTGTCATCGATGTTGAAAACATCATAATAATGAGCAAACAAGAGATCTCAATGGAAAACTTAGAAATATATCTAAAGCGAGATTCTTTGGAAAGCAGCATTTGTACAGTATCTAAATAAACTAATTATAATAAAACGCAAACCATTTGTTAATATCTATTTTGAATTGCTAAAAACAGCAAATAAAAATTGATTAAACGATTCAAAAGGTGTTATAATTTTGTCGCTTTATAATATAGGTATAACATTTTTTGTCTATAATTTATAGAATCATTCAATAAGTTTACTTATTACTCTTTAAAACAGAAAGAAGTAATAGAAATTAACAAATGAGTCTCCCATATAACTACGAACTATGTATAAAACCACCCAGCATTGTTGTGGTGTGTAAAAATAATAAAAAAAAACATTTACAATAAAATAATTGAGCAAAAATAGGTGCACTTGGAAGTAAATACATTTAACAGATCTTTTTAACCCTTTGTAGGAGTATAAAAATCATAATTAATTGGTCCCCAAACCTAATTTCATCTTAGAAATGTGTTAAACACAAATACCAATCAGCATTAGCTAGTATTTACATCGAATAGTGGTCCTTGTATTCCAGAGGAAGCAAAATGTGGCTAGGTGGGTGAGGTTGCGAGATTAAAAGGTAACTCAGCAATTGAGTAGATTTGCCCAAACCATGCATCTGCTTTGGTAGAGCAGTGATCATAATACAATAATTATAAACTGAAACTTGAAGATGTCTTAACAATTTATGTGGTCGCAACTATAGTGGAGTTTTAATTTATTTCCTCATCACGTAAAACGACTGAATAAATTTTGATGATAGTTTAATTATTGTGGGTACCGAAACTCCAGCATTTTAGGGTAAAAATAAAACATGAAATATGAAAAATTCACACGCTATTGCGGAAATAGTTATACACAATACTATCATATAAAAATCAAGAAAAATAACTGAAAATGAATAAGGCACTAAATGCTGATTGAACTCAATAACGTTTATTCCTAAAACTCTAAATTATTTGTGTTCAAAACACTAAACAGTATAATACTTAGAGCTACTTAAGTTACGATGAGCCAATTTTCAATTCTCAGTCTTAAAATTGAGCTTTGATTTGCTTACCCTAATTTTGTACAGTAAATACTTTTATTAAATGTACTATTTTTAAACGTTTTTAAAATTTATTATCTTTACTACTTCAAAGATTTTACTAGCATCGTTTAAAAACAATGTCTCCTTATGATATTGTAAATAAATATAGAACTTGTAAGGCTTGAGCTTTCATATTGAGCAATGAAATTCTTATCCATAAAGATTTTTAAACAAATGATTTTAGTTTACTAACGCCCGTTTTAATTAAAGAAATTCAATCTGAATTGTGGAACTTTCACCGAGAATCAACCAATCAAAATGTCTTTTGTAAGGATGTTAAAAAACTTAGTTTTGATTGTTGGATATTGCCTATGGATCAAAAAAAGAGATTGGTATCGTTTAGGCGGTTAGTTTGATCACTACATTGATGTTTTTTATTCGTAGTAGTACGGAGTATTGCGATCAATTAGCTTAGTAAATCTATTGCCAAATACTCTTCTTCTCAACTTATTAACACAACTCAGTAATCAACCTTCCTCGTATATTAACACTAATCTTTGAGCTTATTATTTGATAAAACTAATTTACCTTTACCCTGATAACTGGGCCTTGTCCAAACTACGTTATACTATAAAAAAAATCAACCATTCTAGCGATAACAATATTGTTTACAATATAACTTGATAGTATTTTTGGTTAATCTTTGGCCAAACTATACCTCTTTGAATATGGAATCTGAACTGTATAGTCCATTCTCATTAAGAAATGATGAGTTATCGTCCGAGAGCCTGGCTGTCACTAAAGTAATCAATTTAGACCTTATAGTCGTTGTAACCTAGGCACTGTGAGTTTATCTCTAATACATCTCAAGGTGGTGAGCTTGGCAGGAGAACTGGGTACCAGCTGCTCCTGATCTGGTCTTCTCATAGGTCTGGAGGGTGGCAGACAAGTCCTCGGGACATTAGTGATGTGTGGATGTGACTTCACGTGCTTCCGAAGTGAGGATGGATCTGTGTATCGCTTGCCGCAGCCTGCAGCACCGCAAGCGTAGGGCCTCTGAAAAAAAAAGATTGGTTATTGAAATTGGTAAGATAAGATATTTGGGAAGTCTGGTAAAGCAAGGAAGAGCTTTAAAAGGAGTAGATCATTAAGTCCTGCAAAGAAGGACAGAGTTGTTGAACACATCGCTGAAACTTATAATACCTCAGAGAGACGCGATGAGCATAAAGCGGTGTTATGCAGCATTTTGCATTTTAAAACCCGGAATAGTTTGTGAAATGTTTAGAATAAGCAGTTATCATAAGACGCCTTGCAAACTTAGGATTAATAAAAATATGGAATTGCGTCTCAAATTAAACAATGAGTATGTTTTTTCGTGATGAAAAATCTTACCGCATTAAAATGCGTCCTCTGATGCTTGGCTCTGTCCGAGGAGTTAGAGAAGGCCTTCCTGCAGTGCGGCGCTGGACATGCGTACGGCCTCTCGCCCGTGTGGGAGCGCACGTGGATCTTCAGATTCTCCAGACGCGAGAACGCTTTGCCGCAACCGGGGTGCTGGGAGTAAAAAAAATGTTGAAATCACTTTTTTATTATTTGGTATACATCAATTGTATAAATGAATGTGACAAAAGTTGCCGATATCAGCCATCAAGTTACGCATTTGTACACTTATTTATCTAATAATTTTCGAATTGGATTTGATAATTGTCGTTTAGAGAAGAAGATGTTTACATTTTGTCCACCTGGTAACTAAAAGTCATCTCAATTCTTTAATCGATATCAACTGCCTAGTTTTCAGAGCATGTATTATTCGGGAAACATGGCATCTCGTTTTACAATAATTAACTCATCTGAATACTCACATGACATCTATTCGGCTTGTGTCCAGAATGTACGCGCATGTGAATGAGGAGCTTGTACCGCGCATTGAAGGGACGGCGTGCGCGTGCGCAGTCTTTCCACAGGCAGCTGAACTCATCACCTAAAGAGTAGAATAATCTTATTTTGTATTTGTATGTTTATTTACTTAAGTTATAAAAATTATGTTAGTATCGCATGTTAGTTTCACAATTAAATGGTACATTTTCATTGGTAAAGATGATCTTTTAACAAGATATGTTATTCGTTGATTTATTGATACTAAAAACCTATTTTACATTTTAAAGTTATGCGAAAATTGTTAAAATATTTACCTTTGTATGTGTTGACGTGAGCTCTCTCAATGTGTTCCACTAAAGTGTTTTGATTTGGATATTTCTCGTAGCAATGCTCCCACAGACAAGCTCTTTCACCTGAAAACAAAAAAATATGTAATTTACTATACCTACACAAAAAAATATAATTTTAAAGTCACGATATGCACATTATAAACGATTTTAAAACAATATACTAAATTATTTTTCTGAACATGAAAAAATCCTTTCTTACCTTGCGCCTTTTCTTTATCAACCTTCCTCTGGCTCTGATTCCGTTGTTCAACATCAGTGTCCCTCTCCAAAGTCAGGCCAAACTCATCCAAATTGACGAATAAGTCCTCTTCATCAAATGTTTCGGAGTTGTCATCATAATAACCAGAACTCTGCACGTCACTCTCAATAGACTCCGAAATGGATATCTTCCTTTCATTTCTATCAAAGCTGAATTCCGTACAACTGGTTGGTGTATCGGGTAATATATACTTCTTTTCGTTGTCTAAATTATACAATATGTTGTTAGGGTAGCTGTAATGTTCAATGCTGTTCACAACATTGTTTGTATTTGATAAAGCTGTTGAATTTATGTTAAAGTCTTGCAAATTGCTCTCCTCAATATTATAGTTGCAGTAACGTTTCGAAAAGGCAGTCTCTATAGACGGTAAAAGATTCTTTTCATTACTTGACGCACAGTCTTCGTTAAACTCCGGTGTCAGTCGGCAAGATTCGGAATCTTCTCTACAAAGCCCATCAATCAACGATTCGTCGTCGATGTAATCTGGATTAGTCTCATAAGATTTCGTTTGATCCTTATAATTGTCAACTTTGTTCGTATTATCGTCGAAATCTATACTATCTAGATCGAGTAAAACTTCTTTTATGTTTTGTTCGTTAATGTTACTATCAATAACTTCATCTAGCATTTCGAAATCAGTTCCTATATTCGTATTGTTTACGTTATTGTACGCTTCCAAAACTTCAAAGTCGAAACTTTCTTCAACACCATACTTAAACGTGTCTACCTTCATTTTACTTTTATTATTCTCTAGTTCTAGATTAAATTGCGACATATAATAAGCGTGTAAGTCTGTAATACTGTCGTTCCTGTCTTGGAACAGTTCGTCATCGTCATAGCAAGGTATAATATCATAGTCAGCCATATTGCTAAGTTCATTTACCTTCAAAGTTCAGTAATCTCTATGTAGAGGTAGTTATAATTGACATGTGGTGTTTGTTGAGCTCTTTTGCACATATGGTTTTGCTATTATTATAAAAATAAACTTTCTCTGTGTACCATCACGCGTGGCGGAGTAGCAGCATCTGCGAATTATAAATTATCAATAGTTTTTTTTATTGTTACAATGTAGACACGTGTGTAAATCACTTGTTTCAAAAAGGATATGTGTTTTTTTGACAATGTAGGATTAAAATATCCTTGTTTCGATGTAAATGTGTGTTAAGGACTTTTTAAATATGTTATTGTGGCTATAAATAAAATTATATCATGATTTGATTCTATTCTTGTATTGCGAGTGGAAATATTTGACAAAAAATATATATATATATATATTGTTTTCGGTTGAATGATATAAATAATAAGCTCATTTATGTACAAAATCGTGATCGTATATTATACATTTTTGCTAAACTTAAAATATATTTAATATTTCTGGTACCCATTTATATTTAGATTTATGATCCAATACTCTATTGTTATACGAAATATCTTTACCATCACTGAAATGTTGGTTAATTATAAAATAAAACGGCTTTTCCGCTAACACTTTAAATAAAATAAGGCAAAAATGATCATTGAATACAGATAACTCAAACTTAAAATTAAATAATCGAAAATCATGGTAGAATTATTAAATGAAAAACGCAATTTTACTAGTCATGATCAGAGTTAACATTATTGTTTTATTAATAAATACTTTCAACCCATCACGGCAAAGCAAGCAACCACAGTACACTTCACTACAAATAAACTTTAAGTATGAGGCCTAAGTACCAAGAGAAAAACAAGTATATATCATACATTTGGCGTGGAATATAAAGATATTTCAAGTTTGCAGGCCCGTCCTAAACCTCTTTACTATAGCACAATAATACTAACTAAAAATGTTGTACTTAGCGGTCACTTATGTTTAAATGAATGTGAGACATCGGAAAAAAATCGGATTTTATCCAGTATTTTTATATTTCTAGTTTTACAGCCCGCCTTCTCACTATGAATAATTCCGTCTTAGAAATGTCGGGAGAAAATAATAATACATATAAAAAACAGAATGAAATTCGAATACTACCTAGTTTTATTTCAAAATATATACTTCCGCGTATGTACATAAAAATAAATATAACTGGAAACACATAAAAGTCACGTCTTTATTGATTGCTAATTGAGAACTTTTCTGGTGTAAGAAAATAGATTATTGATATTACATTCGAAAAAAGAGTTAGAGAAAAAACAACGTCAATATCAGATACAAATATTTAGTTTCCATGTATCTCCATTGTATGTTGAGTGTTTCTATAGTCATAAAGTATTATTAGAAATATTTTTTTTTTATGTTTCTCTATTCCTCACAGTGGTATAATTAACTGTGTTAATTTTGTAATTAATATATATTTTTTTTTTATTATATTTAATATAGATTACCCACAAAAAATCATTTATATTTTTAACACATATATAGCGTCGATTTTAACAGGCAATAGTTACAAAAAAAAATCATATATCAAGATATTTAAAAAAAAACAAAACACACTTACTCGAATTGTCACTAAAACAGGATTCCGGAATATCACTTAACGCCAACAACTGTCCCACTTCACAACCTGCACAACCACACAGCTCCCGGATTAAGTCGGGAATAACACGGGAGCCAACGGGATAACGAACAAATCCTTTACTGAAACTGTACCCTCGAGTTAGGAATACAGAAGAGACATGGTTGGGGCTCCTTAGATGTTTTACATTTTGTTTTTTTTTACTTATTCTCGTTGTATTATAACTATAACGATATTTTTTTTATCCAAATGTGTGGTATGATTAAAAAAATATGTTTTTATATAAAATAAGCTGCTTACGAGTAGTGTAAAAATCTTATAAAATGCATCATTGACAGAATCGACCTTATTTTTTCAGTTATGTTTTACATAATTTTTTATTGAGTTTTTGATGTATAGAATATGCAACATTATAATATTACTACAAAGCTAAATTAATACATAAACCTTCTATTTAGATAAAATATAAAAATATCATAAAAAAGGAATCTAACAATTGTTGAAGCAAGAGTACATAAACACAACCACATCTAGTTAATCTACATTTTTGGTCGTGACATGTGTTCCAAACGAAATCGAACGAAGTTGGCGGTTAATATTGCACAAACTTCTCACTATAGACCCTATGCCCTTCGAAATAGAACCTAATATAATGTGTGAAATAATTTACAAACCGCAACAATATTTCAGTAGCAGATCTATCTTTTGGCGCCAAGGAATTTTTATTGATTCATTTGACATTTTAAAATTATACTTTTTTGTAATTACAGCCAGCGTGGAATCGTTTTGATCTCTTTGGTTCAAAAAAGTTGATTACCTAAATTTTTTTCAATGTTAATTTTAATAAAAGGAATAAGTATTTCCTTTGAAGATTTTTTTTTACTAATGTGGAAAACATAGTTTAAAGTAAGTGAAGCAATTTGTACATAATTAACTCGTGTTGAAATATTATTTTCCCACTAACAATAATTAAATAAATAAATAAAAAATAAATAAAATATTTTATTCATCACGTAGGCAAACATAGTTGCGCTTATGGGAAGTCAAGGTACAATAAGTATATTTAATTATAACTTAAATTAAGTAGCTTATATAACTAAAGACATATTTAACATAATGTGTTATTAACATCATATTAAAATTCCTCATACAAAAATGCTCTAACCTTAAAAAAAAGTAAATACACATGCAGAATTTGCTTCTCCATAACCTTTGCGATAACATTAATCAAAAAGTCATCGACCCGAAATCCTTATACCATTCATAAGATTTTTTCAAAATGCCGCGAACAATTCTGATGATAAACTGGGCCGTAAGCTAAGTGAGTACATATGGACCGCTGAAGTAGAAACAAGTCACAACACGATATCCCACATGTGTACAGCCTAGACTTCATGTAGACCAACCTAATTACATTTATTGCTAGTAGAGCTGTGAAGGGAGGATGCGGATTCATTGCTGAGATGACGATAGCTGTAAGCAAAAAGAGTTAAAAATCCTTTATTTACCTGTACTATTAAAGCTGTCGTTCGATTAGAACGCCAGTAATTGCAAAAATATTGATATGCCCTGACTGAATAGGGTCCTCTGAACTTATATGGACCATGGCACCTGGTAAGCGGAATGGGGTCCAGATAGAGTCCTGACAAGAAATGATTACTCCTCGCCAGTCAATATAATAATGTCGGCCTGTTTGGAGCTAAATATACACAAGTCGATTCCAAAACGCGACACACGTACGTGGGCCACTATGGCTTTTGGGCGCGGTGGTCACTATCCAAATACAAATATTATAACAACACCAAAAGACAAAATATATATTGTTTAAGAAGCTCAAACGAAGGATATACGATATATAATAAAGATAATAGTATAGCATTTCATAATTAACAGTGTGACGTGCTTTTTCAATTATAGGAGGACACAGCATGCAAATTTAAATATTTGTACAGCGGCTAAAAATTGATATTTGTTTAATAATATTTAGACATATGTATATGAATTTGGGAATGTTACAGTAATTTAATACAGTACCATTTTTGAAAGGAATTAAAAACAGGCAATTTGTAGTTATGTTGCCTATACATTTTTATAACTGAATAACGTGATGGCTAAACTCTTAGCGTTACAAAACGTTACGTTCCAAAAACAGAAGCAAAATCATTTTGATTTAGAAAGGAATTGGTACTGCGCACCTCATCTGTAGGTATAATATACATGTTAGTTTATGGATTACAGTCTGACGAAGAAGGATTATAGGTGAGCATGGATGGTAGAGCTGGTAGAAGTCGACCACATAGAACCTTTTAATGGCAGATAACTGACATATGTACTTAAAAAGGTCAAAGTACCTGCACCGGCGGGAACGCATGAGAGGTTTATTGAAAGTAGAAGTAGCGAAAGAAGTTGGCCAGAATTGGACAAGTTGCCAATCCATAGTCTCTGCCGAACTCTCTGGAATAGAGGCGGGACATTATATAAGTATGTTAAATTAAAGTGTCAGAGACTAGTTGTAGAATCTATATCTAGAATGAATAGGCTGGTCATCATATCCAGTGGAGGACTATTGTCCAACAAAACCAATACGTAGGTTGTTGCATAAAGAGAAACTTTTAGAAAACGATTTTTTTTAAATTAAATTATTAATGCGATCTCTTTTTAAAACAACTCTCTCTCTCTCTCTCTCTCTCTCTTTCTCTCTTTCTGTCTTCTGTCCCATATCATGGTAAAATAAAGCAAGTAATATTTTTTTTAAATCTTGCTAATAATCGTTATGTAAGGTTTGTCTGTAAGGGCGCGATATGCCAACTTTTTAATAAAATTAAATTTTATCTTCCAATGTGAAAACAATTAATTGAAATATCTTCTAAGTATTGGAACCCGACGTGCTAATACTCAATTAACCCTCGTAAAACGTCTCCAAATGAACGAACAACCCTTAAAAATAGAAGACATAACGACAAACTCGTCAACTTTTTGCTATTAGTTTTTGTGAACTGACTTCTTCAGTTTTTATTTTATGGTTATTTGTAACGTGCGGTATTGATTTTTTAATGTGACGCGACTTTTTTATTATTGACAATATTTACTAAGAATTAGAATATCATTTTAAGTAGGTTTTTTTTTTATTGTTACTTATAAAAAAAATTGATGAAATCTTTAACATTTCGTTAGGTAAAGTCATGTAACCAATTTTAACGCAAAAATGGGCCAGTTCGACTGCTGTATTATAGCCTTATAGAAAAACCAACGTGCAATTACATTTCGTATGTTGAGAAATGTTATAAAACCCATACAATCTAATTCAAATTCCTTAGGCTTTAGCTTTTCAAATCTTCAATTTCCTAGACAGAAGCGCATGATATATAATGTTATCACTTACATGACTAATATAAACATAATGAATTAACCCTAGTTAGTAGTTGACACGACCCAACTACATTGTAGTTATCTGCGAAGGTTAAAATCCTATTAATGTGCTTTCAGTAGCAATAGTTACACGTGGAGTAACCTAGATTTGCGCAGATGACCTATTTAAGCTCTATGTCTAGTTTGTTTAAAGTCCAGGTTGGATAAAAATACAAAATTGGTTCCTCCATTTGAAAGTTAGGATGCAAATGTCAATACCAAGCTGTTATTTGATGTTAAATGACTTAGGGGCTGTTTAAGTATTACGTAACGCAAATTGGAGGGGAAGGCGGGGTCTTGTTAAACGTTACGATACGTAACAGGTGCGGGAGGGGGGTTCAACGCGTTAAGTAACATTGGAATTATTATTTAAAAAAAATAACAAAGGTATTTTAGTGATTTTCCGGTACTTTGGGAAAAACAATGTAATTTTAGAGTTACATAACTTTAAGGGGGGCGTACAGGAAAACGTTACGGCGCGTTACATGAGGGGTGGGGAGTCTAAAATCATTTTTTTAAGATTTTTTACGCGTTACGTAATACTTGAACAACCCCTTAGCAAAGTTCTAAAATTCTAAGATTCCTTTCCCTGTTTTATCCTTTTACTCATTTGTATTATGTGCTGTGACGTCTCCTAATTGAAACATTTAGCTCTTTGTTTGAAACTTTGTATTGATCAGGTATCGATGTATGTTTGCGAGTTGTTCCTTTTAATTAATAAATAGATTCATTAATTTCACAACCCTAAAACTGATTTCTTATGTTTACGCGAATGTTAGACTTTAAAAAACTATTTTGCGGATTTTATCGCGATTTTTATACTATAGTTGGGAGAAAATTATAATATAAAATTGGCGACAAAATCCGAATAATAATTTTATTTCAAATTCTAAAACTTTTTAAAAAATTTCGGAACAAAATGTAGCATAAGGCATATACTTATTTTATGTAAAATCTATAGTCTATCCCCCTTATTCATAGACGTTATTTATCTAAGGACGGAGCATTCCCGTGATAACAAGTCTGTTTCTCAGTGCAGACGGCATGGCAGCCTTTGCAGTGCGTAGACATAGGGCCGATGTGATTGGCTTATATTGAGTAACAACTTAAATCCAGTTGGCAGTCACAAAGGTGAACAAACAGCAAGCCGTCAGATAAACAAAGCTGAAAAATAGACTTGTTATCACAGCAATGCTCCGTCCTTAGATAAATAACGTCTATGGATAAGGGGGTAAGAGTGTGCCAATTCTATATATTAATCCATTTTTGCATCCATTTCCAACACACAAAGTATCGCATTTATATTTTTATATTTCGTAAGGTACGAATCAGGATTTAGGTCTTTCAAATACTTAGAAATCAAGAAAATTTAAACACATTACATTCAAAATAACTTATCAAATCGATTACAAAAGTACAAGTGTTTTTTATCATGTGCCATAACTCATGGCTACCGTTAAGGATGCCCATAACCGTGCTGCATACAGCGCGTTTTATTATGCTTGCACTTATGGATGACACGTGTGCTCTCTCGATCTACAGGGTGTATTGTTTTTGGGATTTCCATTAAAACATAAAAAGAAGTATTATTTTTCAGCCTAGAATACTTTTATTGTTTTTGAGAGAAAAATGTAATGTTTTTTTACATATCTAAATGTGTAATATGTTGAAAGTTTATAATAATGTTAACTCATTTTGGGAAATTCAAACTTGGCCCAATGGTATTTAAAATCCCACACATTGTTTTGTAACAAGGATTCTATCTTAGCATCTTCTAAGCAACATTTCATATTATACACTAAATAAAACTACAGACCAGACCTTATTTGAAATTAATAAAGTATAATATTCAAAGTTATTTTTCTTATTCTTTTTTGTACATACAATTCCCAAAGTACACAGATAATAGTACCTAATTAGGTTAATAAAAACGTGGTAAATATTTAGTTTTAATCTGTTGTTTTCCAATTACCTACAAAATCATCACCCTGTGTTTCTACTTATACTAATTTAATATCATGCATATAAAAATATCACGCTGCCTCGCTGACGGGGTGGACTGAAAAACGAGGAGTTTTTGTAAATGTTATGGACGTTTAACATTGTAATAACATTGATTGTCATGTTAGTTCTGGTGGGTCCACGGGGAGGGCAGTGAGTCATTATCATAATCATTATGAAGAATTTAGACAATTGCATTGATCGCGGTTTTTTATACTATAGTTTTCAACTGGGGCGGACAATAAAAAGTACAAAAGTTTTATTATAATTTCTAACATTCGCGTAATCATAAGAAATTAATTGCATTGATTTTTTTAGAAAATTGTAAGATGATGTCTTTGGTTATAATCCTACATTATACTAACAATAAATTGCAATTCATATGCTTCACATTATAACGATTTCAATATTATGATGATTGGTATAAATACATAAATCAGTAAAATATTTGGATATTTGCTACATAGATAAAATAAGTCACGTCCAACGGAAACGCTAATATTTCTCGGAAAGCTATAAACAAATGTTAAAGGCTTGTTCTGGAAAAGAATTTACACGCAGGTAACAAAAGCTGGTTAGAAATAAGCATGTTGTTATGTAAGAGAATTTCTTTACAAAGAAAATCATAAAATGAATACTTAATTTTCGTACAAACTGGATAGCCAAAGATCTAATTTTTAATAAAGAGCCGTATAACACTTTCTGCCGCCTAAAAAGTATACTCTTCACTAACAACCCATAGTCTAAGTCATCACTACAAATCTAGATGCTAAATATAACAGTGTCAAGTACAGTAACCGACGTTACAAAATCCACAAAAATCTTGATCACATTGAAATCTTTTAAAATTTGGTCATCATTAAGTCATCATAATTTCGGGTAACAGTGACCCATTTAGCGTTTATCGTCAGTTTCCAGATTGTGATTAATGTCCAAGTTGATACCACATTATCTAGGACAAAAGATGGACTCAAGAAATGCTTACACTTGTTGCGTCGGCCGCGGTTCCCAAACTTTGTATTGAAAATTATTTTTGTATAAGCAGTAAATCTTGAACAATTTACTTTGTTGTGAAATAGATGAAACATGGATCCCAAGTATTAACCGACTTAAAAAAGATGAGGTATTTAATTTGAAGTGTGTTTTTTTGTCAGGAAGTCGTGAATTATTTATTATATGAAAGATTTTCATAATACCATAAAGTAATAACTTTCTTTTATATGTGTATAGTTGAGTAAAAAAGTACATATAACCCATTAATAACAACTTACTAAAGAAAATACCCATGAGTACTAAGGTGCTTAATAATAATGACTTATGTGTGTTGGGAAGTTATTCCAACAAGTAGCTTGTAGTAGACTGATGAACATAGCATAGGGATTCTTTCCTCCTCTTATCCAGGTTTCTTCACAACTTATTTGTGATCTTGAAAAGTGGGTGCCTTGGTTCCACCTCTGCCTACCACTTCGGGGCAAAGGCGTGGTTAGTGTGTATTTCCTTATTAATAAAAACAAAAAAATATGAGTTTATTATTATTAAGTCTAAGCATAAACTTTGAAATACAAAACAATTTAGTTTTTCAAATGTTTTTACATTCCGAAACATAGCTACTAAAATCTTCATCATTACAAAATGATTATGTCGCAACACGAAAATAAACACGATCTTTATTTTTAATGTCATAATAAAGATATTTACATACAAAAATAAACCTTAACAACAGTAATAATGTTAATAATGGAGCACAAAGTTTGAAGAACATTGATCGTCGCGGTGGTACACCAAATTAACACACTCGTGCGCAACGCGGGCACACAACCGCGGCCCGCTTGGTGCGCACAATAATATACTTTTTTAAACTGAACCCTGTAAATTAACACGTGGATACAAAATTATTCTCAATATAATGTGGATCTTTGAGGAGAGGCAAAGATGGTAAAGGTAAAGGGAGAGTTATTTGTCAATCAACGTACATAACTTCTTAAATATAAACTACTTTATGGATTTCAATGCTGATTAACCTTTAAGGAATATTTCAGGTTACGATCTTAGTGTTTAATGTTTTACATAATTAATTTTGCCGCAATATTACTGTAACACAAAATTTCTATAAATTATTGTCAGTTTTATCTGCCTAGCTATTTAATTTTACGAGTAAAATGACTGTGATTCAATATTCGTAACAAAAACTAACTTCGTAATGCTGTATTTATGAAAGGTTTAACGTTATGAGATTTGTAATGTCAATAAAAAAACTTAGCAGCGTTCATTAATATCAATATTACGGGGTTAATAGCATCTTATTTCTAGTCCGCTGTATATTTTCTATCTTTAACTGTCGCGTCCAAAGATTGTGAACCCCAGCGATAGGTACAAAAGTCAGCCAGGCACATGTGTAACTTCAGAAATAAATATAATAATGGTACGGAGTAATTGTGCCACACGCCTCTTTCGGCATGTGACGGTACAAAAAATAATACATTATAAATAAACTTTCTTTGAAAGATAGATAATGCCCCTTTCATATTTGTTTTTGTTAACGTCAAATTATTAATGTATTGGGAGCCAAATGTGTTCTCGAATGCCGACTGATTTTTGTTGAGATTACGTTTAAATTATAAATTTAGTTATTTACCGATGAACGGGTAGTGTATTCATTGACTTACAGTCAAAGTTACTCTTTAGCGGCGTTTGCGTTTTGGCAACTAGTAGATCTACTTTACCTGCCTCTTTAAGATGAAATTAGTGCGTGTAATTCCTATCTTTCGTAGTTTAAGCCCTTAGCTAATGGCCGATGCAAATATAAATAAATAAAATTAATATTATAATACATGAAATAAAATAGATTCGTCTTATTTAGATACGGTAGAATTTTTTTGCAAGGATAGTAAAATAGGTACACCTTGAATTGTATATCGTTTAGGGGAGAACTTATCAATTGAGGGTACTTTATACCAGCTTTCTAATTTGTAAACATATTTTCAGATCACGCAAACATAACAGAGACGGGGACTGCAGTATTTTCTACTTAATTTGGGACACAACAGAATACAATTTTACTTAAAGCTTAAAAGCAATAAACAGAAGTACATGATCCACAACAGTTTCCATAAATTATAATATCACGTAACGCATGAGTTAACGGTGAAGGAAAACATCGTGAGGAAACCTGCACATCTGAGAAGTTCTCTATAGGAATTTTGAAGGTGTGTGAAGTCTACCAATCCGCACTAGGCCAGCGTGGTGGACTAAGGCCTAATCCCTCTCAGTAGTAGAGGAGGGCCGTGCTCAGCAGTGGGCAAGTATATAATACAGGGCTGATATTATTATTATAGTTAAGGACCATATCGACTACATCAGCTTTAAAACTAAAATAAACGCATCAAAATTGGTCTATTCTGTTGAGCAATATAACTACACTGCAACAGCCAGTGTAGTTTGCCGACTAGCATAAACATTGAATAAATAATATACCCGCAATGCAAAATATTTATCTCAATGTATTGAAGTCTGACCCACTTACAGTTATCGTGCATAGGCTGTGCAACACACTCAGAGAACATTACTTAAATCATTGATTAATGAGTACAGACGTTTTGTATCATGATCGACTAAACCCTGCTAGGTCACGGAGACTCGCAAAATCTGAGAGGATATTGTTAAATTGTTTTCCGATATCAGTAAAACAGGAGTCTGGTTATAAGGGACGCTACATCGTCTAATGTAGTGTTACTTCAGTTACATTAGATTCGTGGTTAGTGACTGTGAGGTCAGAAGAAAAAATAAAATTTACAATGCTTTTTATCTCCGAAGGGGTAGACAGAAATGCAACCAGGGCATTTCGCGATGTGCGTTGCGTCCCATAATGTGATAGGGGGCAAGTCTATCGCCGTATTGAGGATAAATATCGAATTTCGGGCTGATACAGAGCAGAATTATTTTGACCAACTCCAAATTCAGACTTTTAGCACTCGGATTCAAATCTGAGACCTCAACAGAGGACTAAAAGATTTACGTTCGATTCTAAAATGATGGGCAATACAGTCAGAACGTGTTGATACAATAAAATCGCTGCGTTTGGGATGTTCAATACAGCAGTGAGCTTGCCAATCTCATCATAAAACTGCGAAATACAACTGCTGTACTTCACCTTTATTTAAGTCTAACGCATAAAGGCGTAGGCTTATGTATAATGCTTATAGTTATGGGTGATCACGACCAATTATAGAAGACTACACGTAAACATTTAACTTACCATATGAGATATCTCCACAAGAGTTTCTATAGGTATGTAAAGTGTCCCAACACTAGGCCAGCGTGGTAGACTAAAGCCTAATCCCTGTTAGTAATAGAGAAGTGCTTAGCAGTAGACAGTATACAATACAGGTCTGGTAATATTATTCGACATGCCTACTATAATGGCTTCCGAGAAAAACTTTGACACGCCAGTGACTCCTGATCTGACACCGACTTACTCAACGCGTCAGGCGTCAGTAACGGCAGCTTCTAAGATCATACATGCTCAATATTATCAGGTAAAGAGTCAATACTATAACGTAGGGGAATATCGACTTAGATATTTATTTTGTGATGTAAACTATTTCTGTTGGTGATTGGATATATTTTACATCCGTTTAACGACTATTGCACACAACGTGTTAAAACCCGCTAAGTACGTCGTGTTCCTGGATATGTGAATAGCCAGGTCCAACAGGCCGGCATAATTGTGTCGACTGCCGAGGGGTAATCATCTCTTGTCAGTCGTCATTGTATTGGACCCCCCTCCACTTATCAGGTGCAGTGCAGTGCCGTGTAAATATAAAAAAGGTAAATAGAAATTGATTTGTTAAGTGGGTCCATAAATAAAATATTGTATGACTCCAAATTTGATTTATTAAATCCACAAAAATATCAATCGCCTCTACCGCGCTCTACCTTCCTGTCACCTTTGTTCTCATAATGTAGTTTTATTGCAAAATTTCATAATTTAAATATATTCACGTGATATAATTTTTTTTTTCTTATCTAATCAATATATTTTGCTAAAAAAAATCATGAGGCTGGGCGATAGTAATCACATTTTGGCTACTAAAAAGGCTGTTTTTATCTCCAAAATCGTCTATACACATTATTTTACGGATGTCAAGCTGAAAAATCATCAAAATCAGTTTAGCCTGACAACCAGAATAATATCAGAGCATATTGTAAATCAGTCATATGCATTACGTAATATGAATGCAATAAACTGCAGGTCTCCCTTCTCAGGCCACATAATCCGCAAAGAATTTCCATACTAGGATATCTATAAACGCATCAGTGACTAACTAAAAATCTTCTCACGTGCGTCAAACGAACCACATGTCATGTCATTACTCACGCACGAAAAAACGCCAACCCATACGAAATTATAAACTTTCCATTTCGAATCGAAATGACACTTTTTAAACGAAAAAGTTATGAAAAAAGTTAACCCATTCGTAGTCATGTGTTTGAAAAAATATATATTTTTTTGTAGAGTTCAGTAACCAGATCGGGATTAAAAACACAGTTATTTTAGATTTTTTGTCGGTTCAGCGGTTTTGTAGTCGCGTACGAGTCTTCTAATTGAGAGCCACATGTCAGTGAGTTGTTAGTGTGAGGTGTTGGGAATGTGTCGATAGTATATATCGATGTTATTTAATAACTATTGTGACAAAAAAATATTTTGTATCAGGTTTATGATGAAAATGTCACTATAATGTAAAAGTTTTAGATAATTCAGTCAGCCATCATCGACATCATATATTTTGATCTACGAATAACATTTTGTTAATTAATGTGATGTTACTTATTTTGTCTTACGAAAGCAAAGGATACATTTTTAAACTTAAATATAGTTTACTAGTTTTGAACATAATAAAGACTTGGTATAATATAATTAAAGTTCATAAAGAGTAGTGAAGAAAAATTTTTTTTTTTTGTATTAAATATGTGTTACAAATATATTCAAATTCGGTTAAATGTCAACTTCTAGACGACCACTCGTTTATAAAAACATCGTTATTTAAAACTAACCATAACCAACAGAGTTCCAATCTCAAACTGGTCAATAATATACCTACACAAAAACATTTCTATCGATAAAAATGACGTCCCTAATACACTTGTTTCACGTCATAAATCAAGCTAGCGCGCACGCGGGCCGCGGGACGTACCGTATCGATATTACACACACGCTTTTGTAATTCTATTGGAATTATTATTTATTTAATTAAACTCACGCTTCTTTTTGTTTTGTCGTTAACAGTAATAACCATTACACTGACCTTTTTAGACTTTTTTGTGACATGTCGTTTGATAGCACGCAGCCAAGAAACAATGACAGGAGTTTGAAAAATACGTATGCATTTTACTGGTTGGTGTAGCAGATAACCTAAGTTCTTACCTTTAAAAATATAACATTAGGAAATGCAGTCATCATTCAGAAAGTTCAGCTTCTGACTGCTTCGGTGGTGTAGTTGTATATCTGTCTTACTGAGATCTCGGGTAAATTGACATTGGTTTTCCTGTTACGTCAAACTGGACTCTTTCCAAAATTGCCATTTATCGGACCATAAGCACAGGGCTTGTTCCATAGTACTACTGCTAACTCACGAAAAGGGGTGAATGAAACAACATAATAAATAAAACATAAAAAAACTTTATTTATCACGTAGGCGAACAAAGTTGCACTTATGATATATCAAAACAAGTTTTAAGAATCGGTATTATCAATAAATTACATTTAAATCATATGTTTAAATGTATATTATGTAACTACGGAAATATTTAATTCGGGATAAAACTAATAAAAAAACTACAAGATAAATCAAAGAAGCCAGCTCAGGTTGGCAGGTACGGGAACTTATCATTGAGAAAGTACATGTTCAGTTTCATAGTCACCATCTAAAGGAGAAACATTGTTGAACTGAGGTTTCATCGGAAGATAATAATTTCATAATGCTTAGTAACTACTTTTACTTAAAGTATTTCAAAGTTTAAAATGTAAGGTATATAGGGAATACTTAGACATAGTGAAATATGTAAAAAAAATATTATCTGATTATGATGGTTTAAGCGGCGATAGCCTAGTTGGGTCTGGAAAGGACTGCCAAGACCAATGTCCGCAGGTTCAAGTCCCAAAGGCACACACCTCTGACGTTTCCAAAATCATGTGTGTATTCTTTGTGAATTATCGTTCGCTTTAACGGTAAAGGAAAACATCGTGAGGAAACCTGCACATCTGATAAGTTCTCTATAGGAATTACGAAGATGTGTGAAGTCTACCAATCCGCACTAGGCCAGCGTGGTGGACTAAGGCCTAATCCCTGTCAGTAGTAGAGGAGGCCCGTGTCCAGCAGTGGGACTGTATATAATACAGGGCTGATATTATGATATTATTATGATGTGTTTACCGGGTACTCTTTCGATTGACATCAGTCAGGAGATATTATTGTGCCGCAGAAAACTTACTCATGAAATATAGATCTAATTCTTGTATTACGGTTAGTAGCATCGAAGTAAACCCAAATTTGTACGTAGATTATTGCCTTACAAATTATGTATGCGACTCAACTTTCTACCTATAAAACTAGCTTTTGGATTTTATCGCCGTTTTCCGTATATTGTCTCCCGAGGTTAAAAGACTGCAGCATTTATTAGCATTGAATACCGCAATAAAATCGGGGAAGAGAGGGAACAGAGGGAAGAGAGATTTATTAAGATTTTTAACATTCACTTAAACCTTAATTTTAGTCTGTCTGAATAGATATTACTATGTGTCTATTCGTTCCAAACAAAATTGTGGACAGCAAACAGTGTTCCAATTCGGAGGACATTGTAGCTAGGGGAAAACTTGAGATTTAAAATCTATGTTTTATGGTGTCAAATGCAATGCAGATATACTTTCATTGGTTCTAATTCCATAGTTATTGGTATTTGTTTCTACTGCTTATTGGCAGTGCAGAGGTTAGTTATAAAGCGAATGATTTGTTACTCTCCTTATTCGTTTAAAAATAAACAAAATGTGATTTAAAACAAAACAGTTTTTCTATCACTCAAACAAATTCTAAGATTAATATCCTATGAGTCAGTTATTGCACATTTGTTGCGCATGCGCACAAACTTCCGCGCAATTAATCGAACAAAAATATAAGTTCATTTCGCGGCGACGTCCGGTGACGCGGCGTAACGGTAAATATAAAAAAACTAGCGCTCGCGACAAACACGTGTAAACCTTCAACCCAAGCTTGATTGATGTGATGGTTTAAAATAATCCATGTAATATGCTTTAAGCTATTTGTTTTCACACTCTAGCTTATGCTCGCGGCTTCGTCCGCCGAGGAAAGAAAGAGAATACGTCTATTGTGGTAACTTACACGAAACATAAATTATATATAAACAGAAATTATAACTAATTATAGTTATCACTACATAGTATAAAACAAAGTCGCTTTCTCTGTCCCTATGTCCCTTTGTATGCTTAAATCTTTAAAACTACGCAACGGATTTTGATGCGTTTTTTTTAATAGATAGAGTGATTCAAGAGGAAGGTTTATATGTATAATAACATCCATTAAATAGTGGAGAAATACTGTTATTTTGTTATGTTATACCCGTGCGAAGCCAGAGCGGGCCGCTATATTTTTATATACAACGTTCACAGTTTTTCTGTAGTGTATTTAGTATCAGCATTGCACCCGTGCGAAGCCGGGGCAGGTCGCTAGTTTAAAATAAAATAAAAAACAATAAGACTCTAAAAGACTAAAAGGTACAATAGGCTGTGTGTATATTATATATTGAACAGTTGTGCGAGTCCGCAAGGGTCCCATCCCAGCTTAAAATGCTGCAACAAGGCAAGACTGTCAAATAAATTTCTTTAACTTTTTTTTCCAGGAAAAAATATTACTATCGTGTCAGTTAGTTTAATTTAAGGCATTATCAGCTGTACATAATCAATTATTTGGGATATAAATTTAGATATAGACTATCTGGTGACAATACCTTTTTTATTGTGTTTGTGTTTTGTGGAAATGTTTTTATTGACATGTCACTGATATTGAGGTTTTTTATTCTACGGGAAAAGAAAGAAATAAAACCTTATTGTAATTGTAATGATTTCGTTTAATACAACACTAATTAAGTATAATTTACAATGATCAATAAATGTATAATAGTGCCACTCGTCGGGCGCCATGAACAATCGCCATTACATTCCACAGACAAAATGAGAAAGCGAGCGACGTTCCGTTTTACATAACTAAATATCAGTAGCGTAAAACGGAACGCAACATTCAACACTACACGTTCCCAGTTCGTCTCTACTTAGCTACACAACGCACCTAAACCACTAAAAGTCATAAAAAATCATTTACTTTTATATAATAGTAACAATTTTTAATCAATTCCAAAAATCTATTTCGTGCATAATCTAAATTGAAAAAGAAAATCAAAATATACATAAATTTGTTAATTGTACTTGGCTCTACAGTTCGCTGGTATACATTTTTCTGGTATCAAAAAAAGCATTTTTAAATACATTTTATAGAGTTGCGGCCAGTTTGCATTACAAAATGGCGGGAAAATGACATAATTTAAAAATGGCGCCTAAAGTTCTACCGATGCTCGACATTAGCTTTTGTATTGTAAAATCGATTATCATACATTTTACATAAGTTTAATTACATTTAGGTATACATACATACTTGTGATATGGTTTCTTCACCCTTTATCCAAGGCGTTCATCATACTTTAACTCAACCCGAAGTAAATGCTTTAAGAAATGCCTGAAAAAGTATTTTAACAAAAACTGATAAAGTGGAATTCCAAATGGATTATACAGTGAACATTTTACTACTAATTATTTATTTTCATCTAATTTTCTCTACAACATGAAAGTGTTATATGTAATAGTTATACAATTCTAAACTTTACCATTTTTTTTTTCAAAAGAACCTTTACATTCTTGATAATTGTTAAATATTTACATTTGATTCCGAATCACACATCGCCGTTACGTTCTAGTTAAAACAAACAAATCCAGTACCAACAGAAAATAATCCAAACATTCGTATTTCTTTACCTGTCTTATCTTGTAAACAAACATTTTAGTTAAACAATTACATACTATAGCAAGAAGTGAAAACCTGCATAAAATTGCTTTATTGACATACTAATTGTAGATATATGTAATTTTATATTTTGATAAAAAAATATGATAATAAAAATGTAATCTTTAAGACAGGTAAAATCCAAATTATTTCTTTCCATACCTTAATGATTTCTACAAACCCAATGCGCAATAGAAAATCAGTATACTTAAGTTGTGATTGGTTTTGATGACTACTCCACAGATTGTAAGGCTTAGATATCTCTTGATCGTCATTAATGGGTAAACCAAAGAGAATGAAAATATAATGAATATTGAACTTGAATTATAAAAGGTTAAAGCTACTTCTTTTATTTAAAAAATAACTATAAAACATCATTAAATAAATGTATTATATCAAATCATACTGTAAAATATAAAATATCACGCGGAATGACGATTAAAAATAATCATGGCTTATTTGTAACAGCGGAAAGATTGATATCGAAGCCCTAAATCTTTAGGATCTTATCCTACAATGCTTTAAAGACCTTTCTAGAATATGATAGCCTCAAATAGTCTTTATATCTAATAGTTTTCTAACCAAGTCTATTTGGAATATATAGAAAATATTACCGCAAAAAAAAACAGAAATTACAATACACTATAATTTCGTACTAAAAATAAATTGCGGTCACAAATAAGTAGAAAGGCACTTAAAAAACCGACATACGAGCAATGAATCATCACTATATTAAACTCATTATATCATAATTTTCAATACATTATAAACTTGGCAGAAAAAACGTCATTTAACGACAATGTGACATCCGGTACTTACACTAACAAAAACAAATCAATTCCTCAATTAAAACAAATTGTGCCACAACAAAGCGACTCTAATTGTATTCAGATCGTAAATCACAAAAGCGAAAAACCACCAAGATCTGTCGCACACTATGCTTTAAGTAGTTCAAATTGTCGATTCACACATACGTGAATTATTTTTGTTTTTTATATCACAACAGAACACTCTTGTGGATAAGTGTGTGGTTGGTTGCGCTTCTCTGCCGTGCTAAGCGCAAAAGCGGTATTCCAGGGAAACCTTATTTCGAGATAATCCAAGTTTTGTAAATATAGTTTTGTGTGTAAAACTGAGATAGAGAAACTCTTTTAAGGTTTTTTTTTAACAAGTTCTAAACAAGATACCATTGGATGGGTATTTTTTAAGCTATCTGACGACATAAAAATCAAGATTTTGATTATTTTGAGATACCACTTTTGAGCTTAGCACGGCAGTTCTGTGTACCCCTTTGAGGATATGCGTGATGTGCTTTGAATTATTTTTTTATTGATTTGGTATTTATTGTTTATTTAAAAGTTTAAGTAGTGTTTATGTTTTTCTTACATTGAAAAGTATAGAAATGTTTTCTCTGTAACACTGGTTAAGTAGATATAATTCGCTCTTATGTAATGTTTCTGATTCAATTTTTATTATAATGGTATATGTTTATTATTTAATGTATTGTATGTTTCGCTACTGAGTTAAATAATATATGTTTTAAGGTAAATTAATATTTAATGTATTATATGTTTAGCTATTGAATAAAATATGGTTAAGTCGAAAAATAACTCACGGATGCATGAACCGCGCGAAACAAAACGCTTTGCGTGATTATCAGACAAATAAACTTTAAACGTACTACAGACGAATACAACTACTTATTGTTCTTATTTATATTACAAATGATTAAATATATATTTTTAATATTGATATGGACCTTTTAAGGTATATTCATCGTTGATTTATTACGATTATTAACTGAATTCGTTTCGCCTAAAATTTCCTAACACTTACTCTAATAAGTATATCTAACATTAAAACCTCAGCTACCAATATTAAAACTTATATAAAAAAAAGAATTATAAACTACAAAATAAACATTATAATACTTCAATGCCCCGTTAAAACCGGGTACAAATAAAAAATAAACAAGACAAAAATATTTTTGGTTACACATAAACAATTCCTCGTAGAGATCGTCCGATGATCTTTCGTCGATAATATGGTTCCAACGTGAACACTTTACCTCTAGAACACCATTCTAATAACTTTAAATAGATCTACACCCGTAAATATAAGCTTGACCCGCGGCTCCGTCCGTGAGGTCCAGTTTACATAATAGTTGACTACAATCAGTGCAGTCGATTGTAAATCATGTCAATGCCTACTGATTAAGAAGCTTACTGAAAATAAGTACCGGATTATTGATTCAGGGTCTTAGTGGGTCTTATTTGTCAGATCTCTGCTCGTTGAGGGAAAGGTTCTCTGCCTCGTCTTTGATGTGGGACATGGAGGGGCGGTACCGGTCGTCCCGAGGATACTCGTCGTACGGGCTCGTCTCGCCGGAGCGGCTGCCGGACTCCTTGGCAGCGCCGGAGTAGTCGCCTGAGGATATCAGATTATTATTAGTTATGATGTAGACACAACTCGCTACTCTAGACGAATTCATTGAATTGATGTGTGTTTTCTTAGTGAATTATCGCTTGCTTTAACGGTGAAGGAAAACATCGTGAGGAAACCTGCATATGTGAGAAGTTCTGTATGGGAATTTTCGAGGGTGTGTGAAGTCTACCAATCCGCACTAGGCCAGCGTGGTGGACTAAGGCGTAATCCCTCTTAGTAGAAGAGACCCGTGCCTAGCAGTGGGACAGTATATAATACAGGGCTGCAGGCAGTATATAATATAGCATCTCCTGCGTGGCTGATCTGCGTTGAGTTTGGCCGCCATGGCCGAAATTCGATTAGAAGGGGTTCATTGTACTGTACCTTTGTTGGAATAGTCGGAGGCGTGCATCTCGTTCTTGAGCGCGTATATGTTGGGCTTGATGTCCTGCGCGTCGCTGGCGCTGAGGTCCTCCGCCTTGGCCTCGTGCGAGGAGGAGCTGCTGCCGTACCCGTTCATCATCGGAGGCCGGCTGCAATCGTATCACAAACTCTATACTCAGTTACAACATAGACACATCCAAAAGAGTATATAAATTCAGCTTTACTGCCTTTGAAATATATTGTTTTTTTTTTTAAGAAAGAAGCATTTATTAGCCACAGATTGGGTGGTAAATATAATGTACAATAAATTAAACTTTTTTTGATGTTGGAAAAATAAAAAAGCAAACAAAAGGAAAATACAATTTTATAGTTAGGTGAGTATCTAGACACATTAGTACTCAGATATAAATTATATTTATTTGTGGTATAAATACTTGTTTTTTATTAGATGACAAATATGTCACATTATCAGTCCTTATAATCGTGTATTATTTACTTCAAATTCTTGTACTACTAAATAATTTACACACATCCCAGAAGGGGTAGACAGAGGCAACGAGTGTACTCATTTTCTGCCATGTATTCCGTGCCATGATATGATAGAGAGCGAGTCTATCGTCATTTCGGGTACAGATTCCAGATTCCGAGTTTATATTGGGTAGAAAAACTCATTATCACTGCCCGACCCGAGAATCGAGCCCTTTTATGTTAAAATTATTTCTGTCTTCGCAATAACGTACAGAGGAAATAGTATTACAAAATACTTCACTCTTCTTTACTGGTGGTAGGTCTCTCATATGTGAGAGTCCGCCTGGGTTGGTACCACCGCAATGTCTATTCCTGCCGCCAAGCAGCAGTGTGTAGTCACTGTTGTGTACCGGTTTGAAGGACAATGTAACTACTGGTCATAATAAGACTTAACATCTCATGTCTCAGGATGGCGAGCGCAGTGGAATACCAAACACTTCGTAATTCAAGGTGTTAGTGTTTCTACTGTTTATGGGCGGTCGTATCCTTTACCATCGGGCTAACGGCAAGCTTTTTCAGTCAAAGAAATAAAAAAAAATGTCTGATCTCTTTTGACTTTAATAACATTTGAATGGTAAACTTATCTCTAATGATTTATTTAATAACATTTAAACAAGAAACGCACCTGTACTCCTCGTGGGAGGATGGATACTCTTCCGACTGCATCATGTGGTCCTCGCCAGACATGTACGACAAGTTGCAGTCCTCCATCATGCCCTGGTGAAGAGAATACGCGAAATGAATTACTAGTTTCTACATAAACACAATAAGAGTATTAGAAAAATAAATGCATAATACAGTGGCTATAAAATAGTTCAATATTCGCTAATATAAGTTTATATAGTATTAAGTCGACTGGTAACACATTAAGAATCAGTATTTAGTTATATTGCAATGATAAAATCATATAAATATTGATCAAGTATAAAATAAATTTGTTTATTCTTGTTGAAGATTTGCAGATTAATAAAGAAAATTTTATTTATTTATTTACAAATTACACATTAAACCTTCTTAATTGTGATCCCTACACTAAGCTATACTTGTGTTAAAGGCGATTACAATCACCAGTTTAATAATAACACTTACATAAAAAGGGCAAAACCACTGAAAACTTAATAGAAATGTATATTTGAAAATAAACTTATTATGTAATTGCTGATAAATAGCCTCAATATTTGGAAAATATACAGTCTTACTAAACTTGTTTTAGTGTTAAGAGGTGGTTAAGAATGGCTTAAATAGCTGTCAAAAACATCACCGGTTCCTAGTTTAAATCTTAAGAGGCAAGATGGCGGGTTTTGACTTACAGCTGATCGAGTAAATTTGTGTTTTAACTAAGCGTAGCTTTGCGAAATTTTTATAAGTAAGATTGATAATGTACATACATGTAATGATAAAACATACCTGAAGGTTTCTTTTCAAAGCCTCGCTATATCCATGAGGGCTGGTCATGATCGGCGGACTCTGAGCACCCATAAACCTGTCAACACAAACTATTATCAGATGGAGAAATTCTACAAATAAAATCAACACAAAAACTATTATGAAATTCAATAAATTCTGAATGATTTGTAACAAAAAAAAATAAATAAAAATCATACCCCGGCCGTACAGACCTCTTCGCTAAGGTGCGAACACCACGTGACATGTGTATGTGTTATATTGTAAAGTGTACAATTTTGAATGAACAGTCCAATTACGTCTGTATTGGTTTGTGTAAGTGTAGTGAGGAAAGGTAAAGAATAAAAAAAGATCGAAAGAGCAAGCGATATGAATAAATAATCATGCGAATAAACGGCACGTGCAAAGCTTAGCCCACTTACCTGACTCAAGGAGCATGCAAAGCGAGAAGGGAATCGAAGATTATACATTTAATCTTACTTGAAAATCCAACGACGATCCTTCCTTACAATAATTGCATTAATTCACTATACATGCACAGTGTACTGACGATATTCATATAACATTTTCATTGTCCGTCAGATGTAAACGTTTAAAATTACATTAGCAACATATGATTAAAGCTAACCATTAACAAGTTATCTTTATGTGATGTTAAAAACTATTGCAACACAATTTGTTATAGCTTCGGCACTCTAGGAGTCTAGCGTGTGTGCTTGAATTTATTTAATAAGACCGACTTTAAAAATACAACTACATATGGCAATTGTTTATAACAAGGTCCCTTTTTCGTCGATAGAGGCGAATTCGTCTTTTTGCAATTACGGGCTTTCTATTCAAAGGACAGTTTCGATAGCTGTATAGGTAAGAGAATTAAAAATTTCTTATTTACCGATACGAATATCAAACTTGTCCTTCGATTAGAACGCCTGTAATTGCAAAAAGACGGATATGCCTCCGTAGACGGATTAGGACCCGTTATATTATGCTAAAATATTAAAAACTCGGTTCGCGCGCTGCAGTTGGCATGAAGGCGAATCCAAGCGCACACTGATTGTTTATAAACTATTGTTATAGAAACGGTCACATTTCTCTAGTTACAATCTAACATGACATGTTGAATTAATCTAGTTTTACACAGTGATACACTTTAATGGTCAGAAACACCGAACTAATGTGATGCCGAAAACCATCACTCGCGGTGATTATTTTCAGCAATATCATTTTTCACATACAAATGCTATTTGGACGCGATCGTCCAACGACGCACAATAGATATATTTCACCGTAAAAAGTAACTTGTATGACCTTGGGTATTTATAATACTACGGTTGACAGTGGCGGTCTTAGCCGGCGCGAGACTCCGGCAAAGAGCAAAAAAGGTCCCGGATTTCAATTTCAAGATGCTTTAATTGGTTCGGAGGGTGGGGACCTAATAAAAGGTCCTGCTATCCCAAACCGCGAGGCGAGAGGTTGTCCGGTTCGCCGCCTCCTAAGGCCACCGCTGACGATTGAATATAAATGAATGCCTCGTAACAAGGTTCGTTCGTTGGACGGTCGCATGTCGGATGGCGCGGCGCCCTTACTGTGGCACGGTGTTGGGCGCAGGCGCGGGCTCATACTTGCGCGGGCGGCCGCGGCTGAGATGGCGGCGCTTCACGAACTCCGCGTCGTCCACCATCCAGAACGAGCCGAAGTCGTCCTCGTAGCGCACGAAACATTTGTGCAGCGAGAGGTTCGTCCGGATAGCGTTCTATAATTGACGTACATTTAGCAACAGTTCACCATCGAGCGTTACGATTTACTTATTGTATGTGCTCCCGTCGTCTAGAAACGACGGAAGCACGTCAAGATCGTCGTTGATAGACCACATCATGCAGGACAGAAACCCCGGGAGAGGAAGAGAGAGGAGCCAGGTTAATAGGCAAGCGAGAAAACGTTATTCACCGCGCCGAAACCCACGTACACACACATATACCTAAATACAATACATAAAAATACAAAACTTCATTGGTGACGTCATAACTAATGATCAATATAGTTGTGACGTCACTCACAAAATTCAAAACCCACTACACAAATACAAAATTCAAGTCTGAAACAAGAAACGTTTATTTACACAATAAGAGTTAGATACATCGCTAGGTTAGATAGAAAATATTCAAGAGAAGATTTAAAATGTACCGAAATCTGTTCAGTGTGTGCATGGGATGTGTTTTATGTATATCAATTAAGATATTGTATGTTTTCAAGCGTAAGTGTAAGGAGAGTATTTTCCTGATTGTATTTCAGTAAAAAATATCTCGTGGTTAAAGTTTATATCAAAAGGCAGTCACGTAGAGCTTCGTTCCTACTTCACTACCGTGTCCATAAAAGTATAACTAGGTACTTTAATATAGTGTAAAAATATCTTTGTTCTTTTTGAAGAGATAGGTAGCCATTACCAAATTCTGTTTTGTATTATCCTAAATTCATCTTAAATTGTTGGCCAAAACCACAAAACATATTTTGTTGTAAATTTTGTAATAAGACAATGTGCAGAATGATGTTTAGTGTCAAAAATGTATGCATTTAGTAGTTATTTGTCAAAAGTACATGTGTTTCCTGTAGTTTACAAACAAAAGCAGAAGTATGTAAAGTATCAAAATTAGTATTAAAAGCGCATGTAAGTGTTTTTGCCAGTTTGTAAAATGTAAACGTGTTTATTGTAAGACGAAGATAGTTAAGTGTCAAAGTATAAGATAAATTGTAAGTTGTGTTGTCTATATAGAGCGAAGTCGTATTGTAGGTGTAATATGTGCAATGTGTTACGATTGAATTTCTTTGATTTTGTGGTAAGTGTAAAAATGACACTGTACTGTGTAAAGTATAGTAGGCGTTTGTAATAGTATGTTTTGATATTGCTCAGTAAGTTGTGACGTTATTTAGTAAGTTGTGGCGTATGTTTTGACATTGTTCAGTAAGTTGTGGCGTAAGTTTTGACATTGTTTAGTAAGTTGTGGCGTAAGTTTTGAACGTGTTAAGTAAGATGTGACGTAAGGTTTGACGTGGTTCAGTAAGATGTGGCGTAAGTTTAACATTGTTTAGTAAGTAGTGTAGTACATTATTTACTACATGGCGTAGAGTAAATTAAAAAGTCAGTAATGGTGGATTTTGTAAATATGGTCAACGTCCAAGTGTAAATTGTAGAGATTTATATGAAGGTGCAGAAAATGTTTAAAATTGTGAACTTGTATATTCTATAGTGTATAAAGTGCAGTGTAGAAATAATTATCAAGTAGATTTTGTACTTAGGACTGCATAACATTATATAGCTTATCCATTTGTATGTCAATCATGGATGTTTGATGTCAATGTTTTAATTATGAAACGGCTATCACCGCCTTTTGACATTGTGTAACACACTGGAAAATAGGTTACTTTATGTGGAAATGTCGTCAAACCTTACAGTTTTGCGAAAGGGTCTGATATGCACAGTTGTAAATGTATTAATCTCAGTAAATACTTAGAATTCGTATGTTGTATGGCATTGGTAGAGTAATTTTAAGAAGTTTGAAAAGTATTAGTGTTTAGTAAATTTCTAGAATGCTCAACTGCTATATTCATTTTATTTGTGTCGGTATAACTGAGTACTGTTGTATGAAAAATGGGTTGGAAAGAAAAGTTAAAGTAAATACGTGTGAATAGTACTTTTGAGTTTAAAATACCCAAGTATTATTTTAATTATGTAAAATGTTGTTTTGTATAATGTCTAGATCATGTTGAATGTAATGTATATTTGTATGATCTTTCGTGTTAATTAAAAACATATGCACATAATATGTATGTCTTATGTATGGCCTATTGGTGTACGGGCCCTTGTATGTCTGTTATAGTTGTATATGTTCGTTCGGACTAAGTCCGTAATATTATGTTAGTATGTATATGTGTATCATGTCTGTGTATGTATGTGTATCGCTGGAAAATTTCTTCAAGCGACGCATGGGGAATACCCAACGTATAATCTGTGTATGAGTGTACGTGTGTATTATATTTCTGTGTATGCATGTGTATCGCTAGAAAAGTGATCTAGCAACAGACGGTATAGTGTGTCGTGTGTAAGTGTGTGGTAGAGGAGTAGTCCGGCGTGGGTAGTCGGTCGTACCCGGCGTGGTGGTGCGCGGGCGCATGCGCGGCGCGCTGCGGACGCCGCTTGTAGAACTCCACCTCGTCGACGGTCCACACCGCGCCCTTCACGTTCTCGACGCGCATAAAGCATTTGTGCAGTGACAGGTTGTGACGTACCGCGTTCTGTTGTTACCACTCTTGCACTCTTTATTTGTTCATTGATTGTGACCATGAGCTATTTAAGTACGCGGTATTTGTGGCCATTGCCAATAAGGTTTCGTCACGAAAATAATATTCTATCCATTGTAAAAATTTGCGTAATACTTATTGTTATTACAAACAACGGCGACAAAAATCACGTTTTGTAGGACTTTAAAGAATTAATGCCAACCGCAGATAAACCGTAAGCCATTTAATACAAAGGCATGTTAGAAAAAATCGTTTAATAACGTCATGGCGGTAATTGCCGTATAAATTGGTGACGGCAAATTTTGTCTGCTGTCGGCTTTAATCTGTTGAAATATCTCAAGATAAAATTTGGCAAATTTAACGTACTTTTTTTAAATAGCGATTAAATAGAGCAATTATATTTTTTCAGAATATGAAAATACATTGTGTGGTTTAAAATTTAGTAATGAATTCTTGAGATGTCTCTCCATTTTGTTTTTAATTTTATAGCTCATGGTTACGTTTCCAACACATGAAATTTCAAGTACATGTTATACAATATTTAAGGGTACAATATACTACTGGTGTAAAGGCTATAATATGAATAAGTCTAAGAAAATCCACTGCCCTCAAATCGACTTCTAATTCAAACATTGAACAAGCAAAAAATAATAAGATTATGTAGAGCCAATTGAAAGCTGATTTTATTTGATTTTGAATACAGTGGATTTTGTACCTAAATACATAAACATATAGACTTATATTCTAAATTTACCTTCCATTTTTCTATCGGATAAAAATAGAAGTCACTTGGTTAGTAAATGCTGTAGTTTGAAAATAAAATCATAGTCCCTTATTTTTTTTTCTGTCTACTAATACTTTTGATCCTTATAATTGAATAATAAAAATTCTACAAAAAATTGTAGATTTCATTTAAAAACAATTGTATATGATATTTTGTTGATTAAAATTAGAACTTTAAGTTACTTGCGATGTATACAAACAATTTTAGTATCATGGAAACTATTATTTTTTGTTTTATTAACTGATAATAGTAAATCTAAGAAAAGCCTTTATTCATAACATATCTAGTAATTTATATATTTTTTTATCTTTTTAATAAATATCAAGTTATTGAAAACAATTGTAGCCTCACCAATATTTTTTGTTATATTTTTAAACGTAGCATATTTTTTTTTCTTTTATATTACATTTAAAAAAAGAGATAGAGTCAAGATATTGTTCTTTTAAGGACCCTTTTTCTTTTCTTTACGAGCATGGTAAAGTGCCCCATTGCACCTGATGGTAGGTAGGGTGGGGTCCAATAGAATGTCCACTGACGAGATATAGTAATTGAATCTAGAGCATACCTTCCATGTGGCGGCGTTGCGTCTGAAGTAGCAGAACGTCGACTGGAACCAGTTGTAGATCTCGTTCAGCGTCAGCTGCTTGTCTGGAGATTCTATAATCGCCTGGAAATTTAAACTTTTCCGTTGTTTAAAGATGTAAGGAAAATTTGCCCCATCGCTGGTGATGGATAGAAAAATAAGAATGAACTTGCTCTGTTTCTGAATTAAATCATTTTTGTTCATACATTACAGTTAATACCTTTTTGATTCTATCTAATGATTCAAAAATTATAATGAAAACTACGAAATATAGTCTATATTTTTCCTTAACAAATTTCGATGTCACCAAAACTAATAGCAAGTCTGTAATTGATATAATAGCGGCCTGGATCGAATCGCCTAAGTAAAGACAACATTAAAACGCACCAAAATATTACCACTTTATTTGGGTTTTCCCTTCATTGGCGTGAATTACGAGAGTAACAGATAATGCTAACTCACCTGACGAATGAGTGAAGCGTAAGTAAACGGAGGCCGGACATCCGCAGACTTGTAGAACTCGCGGTTGCGTTGGATCTCTGAAAGGTAAAGTTATATTAACTTAATATTTATCCAGGGAAATGGCTCTGATTGTAGGGGGAAGAGGGTGCAGGAATGACTAGACCAGACATTTGAACGTTAAGAACATAGGACTGCTGGAGCAAGACTTGAAATAGGTATGTGAATATATTTATATAATAAAACAGGTTACTGTTCTTAAAGGCATTACACAAAAATTTGTATATGAACACATTTCTATAATAAAAAATAAATCAGTTTTTAAAATTGCCATTGGGTCCTAAAACTTGGATATAAGAAGATCATTATAGAGTACATTTTTGTTTACATTTCATTTTTACTTTGCTTGAGTATTGTTCCAATTTTAGAATTACATTTTTATTTTTTCAGTACTCTGTGTCCAAGATCACTTCAATAGAAGTATAATATCTTTCTGAATAAGGTATAATCTTCTTTAACAATTCCATTTCTTTTAAATACTTTATATATAGGACGAAATGTAAGAAGTCATACACTTCTACGATAGGGTTATATTAGTTTACCTTGTTGCACATCTAATCCAGCTCTTTCGAGCATGTACGGAAGACCTTGGGGGAAATATTTGGTTATTATTATTTAATAGTTTCAATGTGACATTCGTAGGTAATTTCATTTCAATTTCATAATTTTAGATTGTAATTTGATGATAATACTGTCCCACTGTCGGGCACGGGCCTCTTCTACTACTGAGAGGGATTAGGCCTTAGTCTACCACGCTAGCCTAGTGCGGATTGGTAGACTTCACACCCTCAAAAGTTTTATTAGGAATTTCTCAGGTATGTAGGTCTCCTCAAGATGTTTTCTTTTATCTTAAAGCAAGCAATAATTCACAAAGAATATACACATAACTTTAGAAAACTCAGAGGTGTATGCCCTCGGGATTTAAACCGGCGAACTTTCTTCTAGGCAGTCTGTGCCACTCACAACTAGGCCATCGCTGCTTTTTGATGATATTTGTTTTTTATAATTAGAATAATATGTGAATTTACTTTGATTTTCAAATTGTATGTATCTTCCCGATCCAAATTATTCACCTCTACTTCTACAGAGTAAAAAATTCTAAGTAGTGACGTACCTCCAGCGATAGCGACGCCTGATTTATCCGAAACCCGACGTCTCACCGGGCCGGGGGACGCAGCCTCACTCGCGCCACCTGCAGGCAGATGTAGTAAGTGTTAGACATATCTGATAGTTGTATGAGTATCACTCGTGATGCGTGATTGAAGGTCATGTACTGAGGTAGCTTGTATAATTATGGTTGTTTGATGATTTCGCGCTGTGTAATGATACTTGTGACGATGGTCTGTAGATGTCGTGTGGTTTGTGTTGATTTTACTCTATACCGTTAAAGTAATAATAAACTGTATGATCGTGCGCATTGGGTCTGATGATATAAAATATATTCTAGATTGTTTCATCCTTTTCTTAGGTTTATTAAATAGAAAGGTTTTTATTCAGACACATGTTATCAGTATAGGGTGCCGTAGGGGGACGAGGGTGCAATATTGATACAAGTTGACGGTCAGTGAGTATGTGGTGTGGTGGTGTGGTGGTGGTAAGCAGCAGCCTGACCGTGCGTGTGCTTGGGCGGCAGGTGCTGGTGGTCGCGCGCGGCGTGCAGGTGGCGCATCATGGCGGCGAGCCGGTCGCGCTCGCGCCGCAGCTGCAGCTCCAGCTGCGCCACCACCTGCATCTGCACGCGCGCCTGCGCCGCCGACCGGTCGTCCAGCGTGTGCGCGGCCTCCAGGTGCCTGCCGATACACGACAACATATACATCCTTAGATATCAATGACATCAGGTATAGTACTGGAATAAGAAAGATCTTCTTTCTAGGTGCTGTTTGATGGTCGCAGAAGATTTTATATCACGAGTCATAGAAATTCAGTCAAATCCTTTCTGCAACATATTATCTAAAACGTTTTGCTAATCAGATTGATGTGGAATAAGGGCAGAAGTAAGTTAATGACATACTTGAGGAATGCTTGATAATCTTCAGCGAGAGCATCACAGCCGGGCCACTTGCACACTCCTCGCCCGAACAGAGGATGCTCCTCCATCTCACTGCCCCACAGCATGAGCCCTGAGGGAACCAACAACATCTCCATAACAAATTAATTTCAACTTAATATGGTAAGTATAGCAGTAGTGAAGGGTGGTTTTTACAAAAGGTAACCCGAGGCAAAATAAATTGCATTGGTTAACATATCGCGGCAAATTTAAGAGAAAACAAAACTAGAATAAACGTAAATAAACCTAAAAGGGAAGCTGGTAGGAATCGGGTTGTTCCGTCGCTTTGAAACTGAAGTATAGGTTCCGAATTTCTCTATCTGAAGATCGCTGAATAGCGAACACACACTGTAATCTAACTAGAAACTATCCCTCATACGTACCATTGCTTCTGTAAGCCAGGATCGACAATACGCTGTTTATAACACAAACCAGTGAAGCTCACTTACCGCCAGGCCATTGCTGGCCTACTACTCCATACTATTAAATATCCAGAATACTTATAAAGATTCATGGTGCTTAAGAATCTATCATGCTTCTAGAGATGCAGTATTCTAACCTGGCGGGGCATTAGGCGGAACGGAGAGCGGCCCGTGCATCAAGTACTGCCGCTGGACCGCCTGCAGCTGTTGCACCAACTGCTGCTGCTGCGCGCCCAGCTGTTGCTGCAGGGACCCTGGGAAGATGAATAACAGTGATGGTTGATCACCTGTTTTGACACTGTAATCGTTCTTTAGGAGATCAGCTGGCATATTTAGTAGGTTAGACTGACATTATTTTGATACTGGTCTATAGATTTCCTCGGTGTCGTAGTTGTATAGCGTGCGTGATAAGACCATCGGTCTGAATTTCTGGGTCGGGCAATGATATTGCGAAATCCTGATTTTACTACTTAGAATTTGCGATATGCTGACCTCCTATCTCATCGTGGCACGAAGATTCTTCTGCCTACCTCTTCGAAGATAAAGACGTGATTGACTTATTCTCATAGACGTAATGACGCTTATTCACGTGATATTTAACATAAATTGCATCTCATTGGTGTTACGATCCTTACCAGGAGAGGTGTCAGGCGGCGGTAGATGCGGCTGTGAGAGCAAGTTCAGGTTGATCTGGTCCTGCAGCCTCGACTGCTCCAGTTGCCTCTTTGCCGCTTCTGTTGACATATGCTGGAACAAACATTGGATTTAAGATAGTAAACTTGATAAACAACACACTGCAAAACCGGTGGTTTTGGGAGCATGAAATTTTGCTCATCATGACTAAGCGCTAAGAATTTTTGTTAATTTTTGTCAATCCTATGAAATATACGGCTAGTAATCAAATAAATATATGCGATAAATTATTGCGGTACTCTATTACTGCTAACTGTTTCAATAGAGCGCCTCGATCAGGAAAGTACCATGGTCTTATATTTTGTATCCGCTAGGACAGCAGCCGCCGTACATAAAGTGATAAAACCCGCCATAGTGACCCACGTAATTGTGTTATAAGCCGCCATAGTGACCCACGTAATTGTGTCGCGTTCCGGGATCAGGTAATATATGTCTGGATCAAACGGGCCGGCATATTTGTGTCGACTGGCGAGGGATAGCATCTCTCGTCAATCGACACTATTTAGACACCATTCCGCTTACCATCAGGTGCACTGGGAACATTTTGCCTTGCCCGTATTAAAAAACACTGAATAATTGTCTGTAAGAATTATATAATCCAATTATCTAGAGCAACCAACCTGCTTCTGCATATGATGCTGGTGGAACAGCCTCTGCTTCATGAGGGCTTGGAGCTGCGTGTGCTGGTCCAGGAGTTGCATGGCGAGTAAGTCGGGCCCCACCAGCGGCAGAGGAGACCTCGCGCCGGCGCCGCCGCTGCCCGTGGGAGAGACGGGCGCCGGGCTGGAATGGGCTGACCCACCGGTCGGGGATGTTGGGGCTGATGCCTGACAGAAGGTATTTCCATTAGATATTTTTTTATAAACGCAAATCTAGTTGGTTCTGGTATATTAATATCTATTTGAAGAGTTTTGTCGTATTTTATAACAATGTCGCTCTATAATATATAACAATGTCGCTCTATAATAATAAAGGTTTCATGCTAGGTATACAAGACCAAGTTATTGACACAAGAAATTACCAACGTTACATTATCCGTCGTCCAAACTATAATGATAAATGCAGACAATGCCACACAGCTTCAGAAACAATCCAACATATTACCGGCGCATGTAAGTCAATAGCTCAAAGTGATTACAAACATAGACACGATCAAATAGCTGCAATAGTACATCAATGTTTAGCCTACAAATATAAATTAGTTAAAGAAAAAGTACCCTATTATAAATACAAACCACAGATTGTTCTTGAAAATACATATTACAAATTATACTGGGATAGGACTATAGTAACAGATAAGACCATACATTATAACAGGCCGGATATAACAGTATTAGACAAACAAAACAAATCAGTTTACCTTATAGATATTGCCGTTTGTAACACACATAACCTCTCTTCTACCCACACCGAAAAAATTGCGAAATACGTAGATCTGGCTATAGAAATTAAAACACAATGGCGTGTAAATACCACCAAGACAGTACCAATAGTTATATCTACAACCGGTGTAATACCGAAAACACTCCACACTAGCTTACAGACATTAGGGATCCCACCAATGACTTTTATACTTTTACAAAAGCTGCAATACTGAACACCTGCAGAATTGTTCGTAAATTTCTTAACAACTAAGTAAGGGAATTTCTCAACAACAATATTATCCATGCACTTGGCTTCGGCCCGTGCTATGTTTACCTTCTATTGCAGGAGAGAAACGTTTTTCGTTTATACAATAATAATAATAATAATAAAACCTTTATTTGGCACAACAGTAAACGACAACATAATATTATTCACATGCTAAAATTGTTTGTGCTTAAACAGAATTTTTAAACTTTAATTAACAGGGGGCCCCAAACTAGGCGATGCCTGTATCTTGGAGACCAGAACAGTTTTACATCTTAGTTTAGTCTTTATATTAGTTTCTATTACAGTACTTTTTAATTATATTTATCAATATAAATAAATATATTATTAAGTTTAGTAACAAATCTATAAATTATATTCTAACTTATGTACTAAATAATATTATTATGTGCTCAACTTTGTATTGACAGTAATATATAATATAATTTTATATGTATGTTTATATAAATAAAATACTACAAATATGTATATATATATATTTATGAACATTATTTTAATACCTGTTTTATATATTAAATTTTAACAACGTTTTTAAATATCTTAACTGGCATTAATTACTAGTATTTAGTAATATATTTTCAGTGTCTATGTAATCTAAAGTTTGCAACCACTTTGACACCTTTGATTTGGTTTCTGGAACCGAGCCTTTCAAGTCGCAGTGTTTTAGTACCGAGTTGTATGTGTGTGCTCTGAGGTATTCTCCAAATCTACGTCCAAAAACGGTTCTCGTTCTCGGAAGTGGTAATCTGAATATTCTTTTTTTAAGTAGTGCATGGTAATCGTAATATAACGAAAGCCGTTTTTGGGTGTAAATACACATTCGCAGAATAAATAGTTGACGTACAGTTAGGACTTCAGCTTCCTGATATAGACTTCTTGTAGGGTATTTGTATGGTTTTCTTAACATGATTTTGAGTACAGATCTTTGGGCCCTTTCAGCGGTTATTAGAGTGGATTTTGGAACGCTACCCCATACAGAGATACAGTAAGTGATAATGGATTGACAAATGTGCCATGTAAATAGTTTTTAATATATTGTAATTAGCGGAGTTATTAAGTTTTTTTAATATTGCTGATCTATACTTCTGCTTTTATTGGTTTTACTCACTTCTTATGTTTTGAAAATATTTTTTTAATGACACCCTAGCCTGTGCTAACACAGGAGCCGACAACAAACTAGATTGCCTATTAACACCTAAAGTATGAGTTGGTTCTGCTACCGTTAGCTGTTGTGTCGTTTACCGTCAAGCGTGCTTGCTCGTTCCGTCATTAATTTGCATAAAATAAAATATTTTTCATATCAAAATATGCAAGTTCATCTGGGAGTCGAAGCCGGAACTTCCCAGCCACGCCCTAAAATATACACTCACTCAGCTCAAAGAATCGATAAATTGTACTACATCCTATGATGTTTTTTTTGTACGTTAAATGGTTAATTGTGTTAATATTGAATATTAATGCTATGGTAATAATAGTTAACGACCTTTAAGTATTTGTTAACTGAAACAGTATAATCCTTATCAGTAACTTGATTTCATGAATAATTTACAGATAAGACGATTTATTGGCGGAGTTATTATTAGAGTTCCGTATCTTTTGAGAAACAGAACCATGTTGTTATGACGTTTACCACAGAAAAACGGTACGCTAACAGTATTTTTAGAAGATTCGAAATTTAGCACATTTAAGCAAAAAAAATAATCATTATATTTCTACATAATATCTTATTTTTATTTGGGTTGTTTAATTTTTTATAATGTTATTATTTATTCAATTTCGTAATAAAAATTCCATTAAAATTGTTGATTCCATGCATCTCCTTTAAAGTACACATATTTTTTATTTGCGAACATACTATTAGGTGACCAATAATTATGGTAGTTTAAGATTTTGTAAACTAAATTTATCGTTGGTTAAAATTTTCAAAAACACATAAAATAATTTTTTTTATACGACAAGCCAAATCCGACGAGCCGAATAAACATGTCTCCCATACGTACTAGTATATTATATACCTAAGAATATAATATCTGTATTTATCCTTACATATTATAAAACATAAACCCTCGCCGCCTCTGCCTGAACGCGATAAACTCGAAAACTACCGAACTCGATAAAATTTAAAACTCGGGGATGGATATAGCCTACTTTTATCCCGGAAAAAATATTTCACGCGGGAAAAACCGCAAGCAAAAGCTATTATAATGTAATGTGAAGGTAGATATAAATATAATGTAATGTGAAGGTATCCAATACTCAAATAATAAGTATAAGACTAAATCGAATAATCAAAATTATTCTAGTATGTACTAGGTAGTATTAATATTAATAGTATTGTACGGAACCCACAGTGACAATCTTACTCAGATGTCCTTTTAAAGAATACTTATCTATTTGTCCTTTTCACTGATCATATTGTGATAGGACGATGTATTTCAAATGAATGATTGTATAATCCATAATGAGATGAATCTATGTATAATTTAGAGATAAGCCCGGTGATTTGGAAAAAAAACCATTTTTTGTATAGGCTTGTTACACGTGTAAACTATTTTTTTCTTAGGAGTGTGTTGCGTCATGGTTATACCAAGTTAGGAGACCGTTTGAGGACAAAAATGAATATAACGTTTTTGACTGATGGTATCTTATGTGAGAGTCCGCCTGGATAGGTACCACCGCAATATCTATTTCTGCCACCAAACAGCAGTGTGTATTCACTGTTTAGTTCCCGTTTGAAGGACATTGTAGTCAGTGTTACTACTGAACATAATAAGACTTAACATCTCATGTCTCATATCACGTTTGTAATTCAAGGTGTTGGATTGTGTTTCTACTGTTTATGAACAGTCGTATCGCTTACCATCAGACGAACGGCAAGCTCGTCTCATCATTTAAAACACTAAAATAAATAAAACTGTGGGATTTGGACGATATAAGACTGGGGCTTTATCTATATTCCATAAAAAAAAGTCTTCTAAATTCAGTAGTTCTAATTTGAAGCCAGATTTCGTTTTCATCAGAAGAGGAGCGTGCCCGTCATTGATTTGTAGAAAGAAATTCATCTTACAAAACAACCATTATTGAGGGTAGGTACTGTGAAAACCAAATAGATTGCGTCACTTGCTTCTACCAACTACGAACTCGCGTCTAACTCCATTATCATTCGAAGACTACATTGAACACCCGAGCTTGAATAACCAAAATTCACGATGAACGAAGTGTGTTTAACTGATCTTGGATAATTGGACCATGGTGGATAGGAGTAATTATACTTACCCTGGCGAGTGCGAGCGGCTCATGGTCGCGGGGGGGCGAGGCGCGGCGCGGGGGCGAGCTGCGCCGGCGTCGCCGCGCCGCCTCGCCGCCCCACCTGCCGGACTCCTCCCTGGAAACCACAACATAGTCACATCCAGGCAGTACAAAAGAGCCCAAGGAAGATTTAGGCTGAAAACCTTGGGTGTTTTTGTCCGTTTCTACTCAGGCAAGCTAGTTGTGAGGTGGGACTGCATTAACACCACCTTCGATGTTGAAGCAATAAGCCTAGGTGGGGGCTTGGATTGCGGCAACGGGACCGATTCGGTGCAGGTTCAGCTAATATGTATTCACCCGATAACGACCACCGTACATAAGGTGACAAAACCTTCAATATTTGCCCACGTAACTGTGGCATTCCAGTATCAGGGGATTTAACCAGGAAGATTATCGTAATTCTAGCGGCCATCGAAGTTCCTATGCTACATATTTGATTCACGTGTGTAGGCTACATACGTCATAAAGCAAGAGGAATCATGTCCAACGAAATAAACCACCACCGTGCCATGATTAACATTAGAACATATGCCGTACTTCTTTAGGTCTGCAGGGGAATCATTATTCTTATTAGTAGTGGGGTGACTTAACGTCCAGTCTATCTAGAATGTTGCATAACAAACACGACACGAAAGCGTGTGTCGTTTGATTGTGATGTTTGTGATTGGTCGAGAGGATAACGCTTGGATCACGTGTTTGTTTCTCGACCAATCACAATATAACACGGATTCTCGTGTCAAGTTTTTTATTTATTTATTTAAACTCTTTATTGTACATGAAATCGTACAGAAAAGTAAATATACAACAGAGATAAAGTAAGAACTACTTCCTGGAAATACAAATAGCGGGCTTAACTTCATCGGCGTTTTTTTCTAGACAACTTTTAGATGGATTTAAAATAACTAGGAATGAAAACTTTTTTTTACATTCTAAAGAGGCAGCTGTTTTTTGATGGCTTTTATAATTTGGTTTTAAGTTAAAAAAAAATATTTATATGACACATTTTCATTGATTTTTGAGAAAATATAATAGAAAACAACTCACCGGTCCAGACAGCGGTCCAGCTCGAATGAGTTGAGAAGCGGCGGCTTCGCGGCGCCACCTGGGTTTGAGTTCAGTGCCGACTCCGGACCCTGGCAACAATAACACACATCATAATACGGCCTAAATTGATAAAAGACTTAAAAGTATAACAATGATTTTCATCGATTATGAAAAATAATTATTTCAGGTTCGATTCCTATGTCCATAAATCACATATTGAGATACAACTTTACTTCACTTGCTTGTCAGATAAAAAAGCTGCATATCAAAAGAAACAATTACTGCTCTATACATTACCTGGGCAGAATAAGGGTCATACTTCAAATGTGTTTTTGTACAGAGCAGCGATTAGCTAACTGTTTTTTTTTTACTTTGAATGACGAGACAAGTTTGCTGTGCACTTGATGGTAAGCGATACGACCGCCCATAAACAGTAGAATTCCATCCAACACCTTAAATTACGAAGTATTGTTCGGTATTCCTGCGCTCGCCATCCTGAGACTTGAGACGTTACGTCTTATTATGTCCAGTAATTAAATTGGCTACAATGTCCTTCAAACCGGAACATAACAGTGACTACACACTGCTGCTTGCGAATTCTCACATATGAGAGACCTACCACCAGTGTTTTAAAAGTATTTCAAATAGTTATTGTATTTCAAAGTGTCTGTCTTCGCACTAAGCTAGGGTGGTAGACTAGGGTCTAAACTCAGTAATACAGGCTCAACAGTGGAACATGAAGGTTTTATATTACTGTAAATGAAGACTGCCTTGGTGGCCTAGTTGTACTGCATGCGCGGTTCGACAGCGCTCTGAGGTTCTGTGTTCGAATTCCGGGGTGGGACAAAGTGATATTTGAGTTTTTCTGCTCAGTATCAGCCCGGAGTCTGGAATTTGTGCCCGGTATGGCGATAGGCTCGCACCTTATTACATCATGGGACGGAACACACTTGGCGAAAAGTGAGTGCCCTGGTTGCGCCTATGCATACCCCTTCGGGGATAAATGCGTGATATGTGTGTGTAAATGAAGCTGCAACGGCTAATAAAACAGACACCCTATATTATGACGGCGTGGCCAGCTGTCAGTATGAGGTCACCACACAGAGAGTATTGTTTTACAAACAACCAACTATATTGTACACATGCCACCTTCTGTATTGTAAACTTGAGATTGTTAGTCGCTTTCGAATAGTAGCATACGTGAAAGATAAAGGGTTCGGTCCTTAGGTCGGTAATGATTTGGGTTTTCACTTTAATATCAACACGGAGTTTGCAATTAAATGGCAATAGTCACCTTCTGTTACATGGATCCAGACATAGAGACAAGTACATGGGCTACATCTCTAAACCCTTAAAAACCCTTAGGATCCTTGGTAATAAACATTTCATATTGTCGATTTAACAATGTTTTAGTCCTACTTTCTCTTTCCTCAGCAAGAAAATAATACCGATTGTATAATAATACAAACATACAATACTTATTTATTTAATCCACACTTATAGATGCAAAAGCAACTCTGCCTATTCACTTTTACGGTTGCATCACTGAACCGATTTCGATTTGGAGATAGGTGTGTGACTCTAGGAAGGACAAAGGCTACTTTTTGTCCCGGGAATATATAGCAGGATGCGTACTGCAGAAAAACTGTTTCACTGTGGCGGAGACGTAAACAGGAGCTAGGCTTATTACTAAATGTATATGTTAAGTCTCATTACGTCTAATTATTACAGTCAGTATCACAAGGAGAATAAAAAATACTGCCTAAATAATTTATCATAGCATTAAAATGATGTCATTTTTTCCAAACGATTATAATTAAGTGCCTGTACAAATGGGACATAATCAAAGTGTAACAAAAAATTTTATCTGAATACATAATTGCAATTAAAATTGCAATTGAATATTTAACAAGGACGTTGAGAGGTAATTGGCATAAACATTTTATCAACTTGATCTAATTAGGAAAATCAAAAAAAAATTAAACGTATCTAGTTTTTTCTGTACTAAAATACACCCACGTTATTCTAGTTAAACGCCATTTTGGAATAGTTTCGAGTTGATAGAAAACAACTGAAAGGTATGCGTGTTTATAATATATTCATATATTAACTTTACGACCTGAACGAACCTTAAATATGTTACATCTCAACGTCAGAAAACCTAGAGCTGGACCCATAGCTTGTCATGACAATCTATCAAGAAAAATTGACGATTCGGATGAAACAAAAGCAATGGCGCAGAGAAATGTTGATTACGCAAAACGTGAAGTAACAATAAACAACAATAATGCGACATACGAACTGCTGACAATCTTATCTATATACGTGACATCAAGATATACATCTTGCGCGTCGAAACTTCTTATGTAACATTAATGATAAATACGTTATTAGCGGAAATTGGCATATTATGCAATATTGAGGATATAATCCTGACAGATTATCATTAACCTTTGGAAAACACTACTGAATGTGGGCGTCCATTAGACATTTTTTCGACCTGTTAGAAGCCTGTAGCGAGCTCCAGTTATCCTTTGGAGGCGCAATAACCTACTTTTTTAATTACAATCCTTTCTTTTAAGCCAGCCTTCTTGATATTTTGGATGTTTATGGACAGCACAAATAGAGATAGAAAAACCTTCATAATACTGTAATAATAATATCAGCCTTGTATTATGTACCTATCGTCCCACTGTTGGCTACGGGCCTCTTCTACTACTAAAACGGATTAAGCCTTAGTATGGTAACCTAGTGCTGATTGGTAGACTTCCCACACTCTCAAAATTTCTAAAAAGAACTTCTCAGGTATACACAAATAATTTTTAGGAGTCAGAGATATGCGCCCTTGGGATTTGAACTTGCTCACATTCGTCTCGGCAGTCCGTACCACACCCAACTAGGCTGTCGCCGTTCATAAACTTACTTATTTATAAAAGAATATTAATAATAGCGACCCGCCCCGGCTTCGTACCCATTATCACGCCAAATGATCCGATGACTGGTCCGATCGCTACTAAAATTAATACAATCACTTGCTATGCTTATCTATCTAAAAAAACATGAAAATGCTCCAGCCGCCGGCAGTCCATAGGTAATCTATATACATAAAGGATCGGGAATCAGGAATCAGTAAACTCTTTTATTTATTATATTCCCGCAGTACACCTTACACATTCGCGTTTTTCGAGACCCCGCCATCTTGCGCTCATTCAATTTAACCCGCCAATTAACCAAGGAAGCAGAAACATTCAGCCAACATCCACATTTCTATATAAGATGTAATAGAAATAGGACGACTATCTGCACCCTTAATACCCACCCAAGTTATAAATTAAAAATAAAACCAAGACACGTTGCAAATATCAATAAGTTTAAGTTTGTTTAATCGTACGTGAGTCAGCGTCAAATGTTTAGTTATCGAGTTACAATGTTTTGTTTTTTAGGAAAAACAACGCGCACGCAGCGCGGCTGAAAACAATAATATGTTATTACTTGAGCGACGTTGATAAACCGTGTCCAACCGTGATTGCAATGCTTACAACACCGCTGGAATGTCCAGCTTATACTTTGAATACGTTAAGATCTATAGTTATATCATGTATAGTTCATATATATATATGTTCGATTAAAAAATATTACGACTTATATTGGAAGTTTTTTTAGAAATGATCTTTATTAAAACAAAGATACTGAGGTCTTTTAATTCAATAGTAAGCATAGGTGCAACTAGAACACCCATTTTTCGTTACACTCGTGATATTTCGCTCCAATATAAGAAACCAGCCTATGGGCCACTTCGTACATAAATTCCCTTCCGAAATGATTACAAAATATTTCAGAAATAAATAACGTAAATAAGATCAAACTAAATCGTATATTTCTCATACTTGAAGGGCTTGCAATACGAGTACAGCAAAGTGACCCTACAGCACCTGTGTAAGAAAAGGGTCCAGACAAGCTTCTGGTGAGGGATGATTACCTCCCGCCAGTCGTTACAATTATGCCGCCCTGTTTAATTTCTTGTCATCGCCAATCGTTTGCTGACATATGCAATATAAAAAAACAGTTTGTCCGTCTAAATGACTTTTATATCAAACTGCAGCAGTAACATCAAACGCGTTCGTTATTGACAATGCCATGTAAAAAAGAAGTTAGCAGTAACGAGTTAGAGTTCCAATTGAATCAAACCGGCGCGGCGCTACGTTCGCACAATCAAACCTTCATAGACAAGCGAGTCGAAAAAGATTCAACGTTCGGTGTTAATCAAACAAAACACATATCACGCATTTAGTTGCTGAGGTCCTGGGTTCGAATCCCGGGTCGGACCAAAAATAATTGTGACTGGGTTTTTCCATCTTAAAAATTACTCAGTCACGGCTCGGAGTCAGAACGTTGGCGGTGTGATTCTCCCGTGCCTCGGAAACCACGTAAAGCCGTTGGTCCTGCGCCTGATCTTTCTCCGGTCATGTCGGATTACCGTATCACCGGACTATGAGAGCGAAGGAACAGAGAGTGCACCTGTGTATTGCGCACACACCTGTATAACATCTTCAGCGTACCTGGCTGATCTCCGTTAAGACTGTGGCCCGTATAAAAAAAAGTTACATGCGGTCTAGATTTTTAGATATTTTTTCTGGAAAATGTATTTTACGGGGGCAGAAGCGTATCTCATAAAATATTATCTGGTTTTTGTGGGGTATTGCGGCCAAAAGAAAGAATATCGTCGATAATTGTTTATAATTTACTGAAACAAAAGTTTCAATTCATTACCTCTTTTTTATACAATTGGGTCAATGAATTAATGTCGTGCGAGATACCTATCTAAACTCCACTCCGCTTACCATCAGGTGCAGGCACTTTTGCTATGCTCGGATAAAAATGCTATTGCCACCCAGCCTTACGGACGATGCGGTAATATTGTTGTCTTATGACCCAGCATCAAACCTGAGGGATGGAAAATTGATTGACAGCTAAGCGGACTCTAAAACTACATACACTACACATACTGACCTGTCTAACAGCATACAACATCGCAGAAATTCTTCTTTGCTTCTTATTCACTGACGATAAAGTGTTTATTCGAGCACCACAACACTTGCGAACGCTAACTTTGGGTCATAATCCGCGACACATTCATACATAAAACTCTTTGTTTACGATTCATGATATATATTCCATGGTCAATGCTAAAATATGTGAGTGATTAAGCATTTTGATGAATATTTTCGACAGATTACAATATTTGGACGTGAATTATTGCTTTGTTGCTTTAACTATTCATTAACACACAAACAGATAAAAATATTATATCGTTGGCTTACTGTTATAAGGTTATACGTTGTATTTTTTGCATAAATTGAATTATGTATATCACATGATAGTTTATCTTTTTTAGTAAAAAAAAATAATAATCCCGACAGACATAAACGGGGCACCATGAATTATTATTTTATATTTCTTCTTTCCTGCCAGCCCGAGCTGACTTCTTTGTTGTTTCTTCGTTTCATTTCTTTTATGTCCAATATAAAATGTAGTTATGTAAACGTCTTAATTTGCATAATAATGAAATATTCTCATGTACCTTGACTTATCATAAGTAAAACTATGTTTTCCTGCGTGAATGATAAAGCATTTTATTTATTAATTATTTTTTCAAATTTTTACTAAGATGAAATTTTTAAATATTATTTTTCTCACATAATACATTAACATCAGACCTTGAGAAGCAGCGATATATTAAGACAAGTTAATTTATGAACGTTTTATATTAAAAATCAATTTATTTTAACCGTCACGGCTATATCTGAATTTATTTGCAAATCAACTGTAATAAATATTGTTAAAAGATAACATAATTTAATTCGTGTATAATTATATGTAGTCTAATATAGTTTAAGGTTACTGACAAAAAATTGAAAGTCGGCCACTGACACGCATTTATATCAGAACTGACCATCTTAATATTAACTATGAATGAATAAAAAAATTTAATATTCATAAAAAAAGTATATCGATTCTTGAAATAGGTTTTTTCAGATTCAAAATTAATATCGGCATTAACCTCCTTTGTTTACCTTAAAATATGTTTTTAACCCCTAATACATGCAGGTTACAAACACTAATTAAAAAAAATATATTTTTCGGATTTTCTCGCGGTTTTTTTATATTGTAATTTTTTTCTCGACGTTTCGAAAACTGCAGCCTTCATGGTCTCGGGAGGGTCTGTATATGAGGGAACACTAATTATTGAACATACCGATATATACATATAGCAGTTAAGCCGTCGCTAAATCTTGGACTAAGGCTACAAAATATCATCTTTATAATAAACTCCACCGTAATAATAATCAGATCTGAATTTTTTCCAAAGACAAAACTTATTCGAACCTTTTCAGAAGAATTTCCAAACTGACAACTTGCTGTGTTTACTAAAACGGGTTTTTTTCTTCATCATCATCATCATCAGCACGTTCCAGTCTACTGCTGGACGTAGGCGTATTTTTTCTTTTTAACTATAAAATATTTTTGGTATATTTGCAGAATTCAGTTACAAAAATAATTATAAATATACTATAATTCATGAACATTTAAAATTAGTGAAGAAAAAGTCGTTTTAGCAAAAAGTGCAAAATGTCGGTTACAGTGTTTTTTCTGTAAAGTCTTGATTTATTTAGAATTAATATATTATAAAATTATTTTGAAAATATCTATCATTTCCTTTAACCTATCTTAATTACATTTTAATTCAGTTTGTTATAAATACTGCATAGCATTTTGGAAAAATATTAGAAATGAACATCTAGGGTTTAAATCGCAAGTTGGGCACTTTTATATATATTTTTATAAGGAGGCATTTATAGAGTCGATTATAAAAATTAACAAATATTTATTAATGTTTAAAAAATCATTTAATCGTTATTTGATTGGATTAAAGACGACAAGCGTTACCTACATAATAAATACGTTTGGAACGATCATTGTTTATTTGCAACTGAACGACGAGAGGAATTTGCCGCTCGCCTGGTGGTAACCGATACAACCGCCCATAGACTGTAACACTTAGTTTTTATGCTTGTATATTTTATAATTTGCTATAGTTTTGACTTTTCTGTTTTGCGTCTTAATTTAATTAAATAAATAAATAAAACACCACACACAACTTTGAACTATAAAATACTGCCTGATACTATACTGCGCTTGGTATCTTGAGACATAAGATGTTAAGCTTCATAATGTCTAGTAATTACGTTACAATATTCTTCAAACTGTAACACCACAGCGCATACACATAGCTGCTTGGTGGTAGAAATAGATATTGCGGTGGTATCCCGGCGGCCCCTCGCATACGCGATCAACCACCAGAATTTCTAGGACTGCTGCAATTTATCGCTCATAGACTTCTAGACTACATCTCATTAATATAAGCATAATTTTATTGAATTGTTTTTATTTCGAGAAAATATTTTCAATCGCGCAGAGATATTAAAATTTTAGTTTACTACCAATGTTTTATATATAAAATGAAATGCAATCAAAGAAGTCAGAAGTCACCTCTGTAGATAAATTCTCAAAACTTGATATTAAATACGAAAATATTTTAATTTTCATAAAGATCAAAATTTAAGGAAAAACACAAAAAATACATATTTACGTATAAGTTAGTGACGTTTCACATTGACGTTAGTTAATATGCAATTAAAATAAAATCGTAAAGAATGCAATATTAAGAATCAATTCGCTTTGTAACAGACGAGTTTCAGTACAGAGTATCGATTGGAAGGGAATGAATAGAACAATGAACTCAACTCTATGGGCCAGTGGGGAACGTTCGCTCATTTTTTCACAGACTAAAAATGAAAAAGTTGTTTTAGTATAAGGTCAGGTAATGTATTATATGGAAAGCTAGAAGGAATTGTTATTTTTACACTTGAAAAAAAAGGTTAGAAGCGATTTTTAAATTCAACGATTTTTTTTTACTTTTCTTGTCGTCTGTTGTAAAGCTTTAAATATAATATACTGTCAAAGTTTCAGTCAGGTTTTATTACGCTTTTGCCACGTGATTAAAATAGGTTGTATAAAATTTGCAATTTATATCATTCCTAAATATAATAAATACTAGTATCAAGCAATTTCATTACAACGTACAATAAATCTCAGTACTTCTCTCGATAAATAACAAAAAACCAACTGAAACTGTAATCTGAAGTTTTGCCACTGAAAAGCGTCGCACCGCCCCCATTTTCAGCGTCGGCGGCGACATCAAAGGAGCGGCCGGCCAATGGCAGCGCGTCGCTGAAAAGCGCCACGCCCACCCGCTGTAAAGAGACTCGCTTTGATCTACGCCGACTATATTATTTCAGTCATTATTTACACTTCGGTTAGGTTATGATGTACATATATAATATGATTTATGTATGCTATTGTGTAAACCCACACGTAAAGCAGTTTACATAGTTTTCTCACTTATTTAAAAGTAATAGGCTTTAAATTATATTTATTTGAATTTCACAAAAAGACAATACATAAGTATTGGTTGTAATTTTGATTTTGGAATTACTTAGGGAAATCTCTGATGAATATTTTAACCACATAAAATTTAATATTTCTGCAATTTTCATAAATGAAAACATTTTGAATAAAGAACTTTTAAAATCTGAATAGAATATGATCTCTATGCATAAATACAGCGCATGCATAGAGACGCGATACAATTTCTATTGATGGTTATGCAGTGTTCGAAATTTGAACATCGAATTTAACGTATTATTTGTAACCTACACGTCCATTTTATTTTACTGCACTCTTCTATATTCTGAAATTTTTATATGTCTAAGCTCACACGACTCCAAGCAGAATATGCCTAAAACGGGTACAACATTTTCTCCGCCTATTAATAGATTTATTCAGTATGCAAATACTATAATTACCATGTCAGGAGGAAATATATTTCCTGACAACTCTGACCGAATTAGCCGACTAATGTGTGAAAGCTAGTATTTTTTATTGCTTTGAATGAGTCAAGCTTGCCGTTCGCCTAATGGTTAGCGATACGACCGCCTATAAACAGTAACAACACCATCCAACACCTTAAATTACAAAGTATTGTTTGGTATTCCATTGCGGTCGCTAGCCTGAGACATGAGGTGTTAAGTATTATGTCCAGTAGTTACACTGGCTACAAATATATTAAGATATTTAACATGTAATGTCTTGGAGACGATCAGTTGATTGCGATGTGCAGCCTTGTTATATGCTGTTGCTGTTATGGACAAAGAACAGAAGCGCACGCTTTCAGTCGAGATACTTGTCCGTCTGGTAATGAGCATCAAATTTTAAAATATTGCCTTAATCAAATTTTATTACATGTTATAAACCATCCTGATATTTAAATTATTTTTTAATGAAAGGTATAAAAACTGCCGGACCACTGCCATTGGCTTACAAAAATAGAAAATGTTTCTGTTTCCGGTTTTGAACAGGCCGCCATAATTATATTGGAGGAAAATCATCAATCGATGCTTTAATGAGCCACTTCACCCAAATTGAGGTGTAGTGAATCATTTTGCTGTATTCATATAAGAAGAAAGTTAATAAATTATTAAAATCTAGCATACGTCATGAAAAAAGTGCTGAATTTGTTAATCATTACTATATCATAACTAAACGGTGCATACCGTTTAGTTTAGGACCTCTCTGTCTACACAAAGAGGTCTTCGTATATGAGAGACATCTTCCATATTTACAACATCTAAAATCTATTTCTGACGCCGAGCAGCTGTATTATGTTCCAGTGTAAGGGATTTTGTAGCCAATAATTATTATTTTATTGTCACTTTTCGTAAACTCTGAGGCATTCCTGACCTAAGAATTCCACTATGGCTATGAATTTTTGAATATTTGTAAGCAACGATAATTATCCTTAGCTATAATTGAAATCTTTACGTGTTATAAAACAAAGTCCCCCACCACGTCTGTCTGACAGCAAAAACTACTAAACGGATTTTCATGACATTTGGTATGGAGATAAAATGAGACCACGAGGACGTAGGCTATTTTTATCCCAGAAAAAAAACCGTCACGCGAGTCTATCCGCTAACAAAAGCTAATCTACTTATAAATACTATCAAATATAATTACCCTGCAAACTATCATTCTGCTGATTAGGGACAAATTTCAATGCAGATCCGTAAACCACTCAAAATAAGTCAACGAGTGAAACAATTTTTCCAACTCTAGACGTCCCCTGGCAACGAATATCAACTAAAAAAACAAGATCAAGTTTTCGCATATCTAAATAAAAAAATATCAGTCTATAATTTCAGATCGTATGATAGACCTGATTTTAGAAATATGCATAGAAATGATATTGTGACTTGACAACGCGTACCTACAAATTAATATCAATAAATCATTACATTATGTGCAATTTTTATGACAGCTAATATCGTATAGGTAAGTTTATTATATTGCTTTATTTATAATAAGAAAATATAAATAGACTTGAATACATGACGATGCAAGCTTGTATATTGCATAAGGCCATTTTTTATCTTTTTATCTAGAACTTTGTCTACAAAATGATCCTTATTTTGGTGGTGCAAAAAAATATCCAGGAATCATGTATCCTTCTACCTTTCCTTATATTATTCCTTTAGGATCATCTATATTGGAGTTGGGGCATCACAGTTTTCATATGTTGCAGAAACGGTTTGACTTAATTTTTACCACCTTTCGCTTGCATGATGTCAATGTTCTCTTAGAGGAAATCGTGAAAAAAACATACAGAATATTATCATAAAAATTGCGCCCGACACTTCTTAATCTACAGCTCACAAAACCAAGAAGGTGAATTTATATAACAAAATTAAAAATAAACACTAACGGGACCTTCCCTGTAAGTTAAAATTAAGTCTTAGCAGTACCTTACAAGTGGCCAGTAAGCAAGAGCATTTGACCATCAAACCAGTATGGTAGCTGAAATCCTACTCATTTATGTATATATCATTTATAATTTTAATCATTATTTTATATATCTACAGTTAACGGCCAAAAGGAGATAACCGCCACTTTACAAATTTTACAGGAGAGCGGTTTAAAGTTGAAAATAACCGCAAAAAATTAATAAAAATCTTTCCTTTGATTCCAAATGTTTCCTTGAAAACTGCATTGTTAAATTAATATAGATCACCATTTACTGTCGCTTACTCTCAAATGTACCTGCCTCTGACACAATTAAATATACTAGATATTTATAAATATATATATATATATATATATATATATATATTAGATATACTAGTGATTTACAATTTATTACATGAAATGTTTTCAATGTCAAACAATAATTAGTATTTTTATCTAATATTTTCTATGGTACAGCGGGTGTAGAATTTTGCTAGTAAGGCGCTAGGCAATTTTGCTGACACGAATCAATTTTCGTTATACATTTTTGCATGAAGTAAATTTTCGCTACAATGTAAGAGGGATCGCTATATAGTACTCTGTCCTAGAACAAAGAAGTGTGATCGAAGAAAACCTTAACAAGGCATACCAAGATTTTGATTTTTTGTAGTGTAAAAACAAAATTTTAGTTAGTTTTTAATATAAAGTTTTATAATATGTAATGATACGTTGCAATGTAACCAAAAGTTTTCCTTATTTTTTTAATGAAACGATTTTATGAAGATGTTAAAATTAGGTGTACCTCAAGGGTTCCTTTACCTTACTAACGCATACAGCCTTTTGTGATCCAACATTATCATAGAGCTAAAAATTTCTATCATCTGAAAACTTAATGTATTCTTATGCTTACGCGAATGTTAGTCATTTAAATTAAACTATTTTATGAATTTTATCGCGGTCCCCCCCGTGACCATGAGGCTGCAGTCTTCGAAACGTCGGGAGAAAAGTAAAATATTAAAACCGAGATAAAATCCGTAAAAAAGTTTAATTTAAATGTCTGAAAACTTAATTATTTGATATAATAGTTAATTGGTGTCAAATATTTATAATCAGACTTTTTTTTAGAACAAAGTAGGTATTAAATACGAATAAATTAAGATCACTAAATGCTATATCCATACTAAAAATGTTGTCGATTCAATCATGTATTAATTAAAAACAGCCACGAAAGTCATGAATATTTTTAAATTTCGAATAAAACCAATAAAAATAAGAGTAATTACTTTTTACGCAGTTTAATTACAAAAAAAAAAAATATATAATTACAACGTATTTTTATCGTGTACTTATAATAACAAGTAGTCGAGTGGGCGAAATTCGACCGTCGAATTTAATAATATATTTAATACATTATACATAAATTATATTTTTCATGCATTTTTTTTTATATGAACATTAATCATGTCCAAATCACACATGCGCACACTCCCGTGCGAGCAATGTGCTTAAAACGGAGTCATTCTTTTTTCTTCACGTATTAATACATAGATGTTTGAGATTCATAATGACTAAAGACGTTAAAGACAAATAATTAAATTTCTTCTCAGTTCACAGAATAACAAAAAAATCAGTATAGATGTGTGTCAAACGCTTAATAGAGTAAAAATACTTTTTATTAATTTATTGTATTTAGGATGCATTTATAAAAATATTAGCTTTCTACATTATATATTTACTTTAACTGTGCCAATTTCCATGTCAGCGTAATATTCGAAAAAAGAATTACCAAGTTTTAGCTTCATGTAATAAAGATTTTTTAAAAATCGAATCCCGAATGACAAATATATATTTTTTTACGGCCTACAAAAAAGGTTTGATTACATCCATAAGCTGTTTTTATATTTTTAATTAGTTGTTTAGAGAAACGACGGTGAACTTCCATATTGACACGTGTAAGACAAGACCTTCAGAGTGCGTTGGCTTGCGTCAAAAATTTAAACCTGATTTTTTAAGGTCCGTGTGAAAGATCCATGTAATCATAGGAAACTATTTTTATACCGTATTATACCTCTATACATAAATTATGTATAAATAAGATTATGATGTCTGATGTTGAGATTTTTTTAAGATCGTGTCTTTCTTTTTAATCGCGTATTAAACTAAACACGCGTTTAAAATTTTGTTAAACTATTTATTACCTGGCTTATTTTTGGAAGAATTTTTTTTGTGGGCTTTATTTTTAATAAGAATTTCTTAGTGAACTGAAGATATATTTTATGCCCTATATAATACATTCTCGTAACCCAAATATACTCTTAAGCTTACCTAGTAAATATTTTTCGTGGGTGAAAATTCCTAGGATAAAAAGTAGCCCGTGTTAATCCGGAACACAGTCTATCCGTATGGAAATGCCATCCAAATACTTTCAGCTGTTTCTGAGCTTACTTGTAAACATCAAAACATTTTTACAAACAAACGTATTTATATCAGTAACACGAAATTATTAAAGCTTGCGGAAGATCCGTGTCAATCTCATATAATATAACATAGAATGTAAAGAAGTTATTATTTGTATTTATAATGTAAGAATTAGTTCTTATATTCGGTCTTCTATGTATGTTTATGTATTGTACAACTAATTAGATTTTTGTTGATGTAAATTTGATGCCGCGCCTATTTTAAATCGTAAAGATTTACGACGACGTTTTATTAGCAAAGTTAAATTAACAATAAGCCTAAATATTATAATGTTTTTAATAAAACAGATTATAACCGGTTCATTGATTTTCAAATTTATTCGAATTTCAAATAACTAAAAAGGATATTGTTGATTATTTTTTGCGGCCAGTGTTTAATTACGTATTAAAAAAAATCAGCACGTTATTAAAATTAAAAACACAAACCAGAAAAATGATTTTCATTATAAAAGATGCGGAATATTTAGTAAAATAAATAGATACAGATGCTGCTATCTTCAAACAAGTATAAACACTAAAAATACAGATTTATATTAGCCTGTCTACTCCATTTGTATGAATAAACATGAAATCTAATAGAAGCATTTTAACATTAAAGAATGCATATTATTGTCGACGGCAGCTGCGAAATGCTTTTTTTCATTAAACATGTATGTAAATAAAATATCCACTTTAGAATTAATATATGGAGTGCGAATTCGGTGCGTTTGCACTCAAATATTGATTTTTATGAGTACTTGTAATTTTAGGTCACTGAAGTCCTTTTTAAATTACAATTTAAAACTTATTAATATTATATATTATAAATATTATGCGAAATTCTTAAATAATGAGTAGTTGATTTGTATACGTGATTTGACGTGATTTTTATTGTTAAATTAGGTGATTTATAGATATTTTTTTTATCAAATTCACATAAAAAGTTTTTTTAGATTTAATTAACCAATTGATTGAGAATATATTATAACCTATATTAAACAACGTCAAATATTTTTTTCAATATATATCACCGAAAAAATTTTCTAAAGCGAAATATAATGATGACCTACAAAATACTATTGCGTGAAAATGTTTTCCTATCAACGTCTCTTATCAGCTGTCAAAACTGGCGCTCTAAAGCGGTCCCCTCCCATTGGCCGACCGCTGATGAGCGACGCAGCGATTGGTCGCCGCCTGGAGCACATGAGCGACAGACCACGTGCTTATAAGTTCCACTCGCCGAGTGCGAACTTTTCACGCGCGAAATACGACGTTCGGTTTTTAAATTTTATCGTGTCTTTTTATTATGTGGCCAGTTGCAGTTTTTGTTAAGAAATCAAGTAGTATTTTTTTTAGAATGTCGAATTTGTTTTTATGTCACTGATTATAAAAACTATTAATTTCGCATAAAGTTTTCTATACAAATTTTATTTGTTTTTATAACCTTTATTTATATTTTTTAAATTGATTTTACAAATTTAGTAAACCAAATACGTCGATGAATTTAAATTTCTTTACTCCTAAGACTTACGGAAACCGTCCCGAAAATCCGCAACAAAATGCTTTAATCACTCACAAAGTCCACTTAAAACCGGAATATAAAACAATAAAACAACAAAAAAACAATAATGCACTATAAAGCGACGAAATATACCACTCATAAGCACCGCTGCGACTGCAACAGTCTATGCAAATTATTTACACGGTTGCAACAAAGTGCATCCCGCCCGTGTAACAGCGCGACGCGAGACTGAGCACTTTTTATAAACTCTAAAATAATATAAACCGATAAAATGTTTATATTTAAATATATTTGTTCGGAAAACTCGCGTCTAAACAATACACAACAGCCTGCCACGCCGCGGCATCAACAATGCTAGGGCGAAATAAGCAAGAAATATTTAACTACCGAGGAGGGGTGGGGCGGGCACTGGCCCTCAGTATTGGCGCTACGCCTGTGGTAGTTATAGTTTACGTGATACACAGCTCAAATACAAATAATATAAACATTACAACTGAGCATGCGCCGTGCCTGCAGACAGGGACGAAGCGACACCGTTCGTCTCCACGTACGCATCAATCCGACACATATTACACTCATATAAACTGTCCCATCTGAATTTATAATCGGAAAACTACGTTTCGTGTGATAGTTGTGACGGTAAATCGTTTTTTATAGATTAATTTGCATATTTTTGACAGTGGCCGCGCCAGTGCGGAAGCGTTGCACGCATGCGCCGCGCGAGCGAAAGCAAAAATGTTATTGACGATGCAAAATGTTTATTTGACGCAACACGCTCGCACGTTCTGCGTGGAACGGAATTTCAGGCTGTATGTTATTTCCTTTGCCATTTTATGCGCAATACACGTAATGTATATTGCTTTTAAAATCAATGCATCTTTTCCAGAATGGTAGGGTTTTTAAAAATCGTTTGAGGTGCACGCATAAATAACTAGAAAAGACTGTAATCAGATTTCTGAAAGTCTGTGAAGCGTCTTAGCTAAATTTATTTCAATTATTATCTGATATGGAACTTACGCGCATGCGCGCGGCCGAAGTCACACCGACGCGAACACACGCGTTATATTTTAATTAATAGGAAATAATTGGAAATTTAAAAATGTTTGACATTTGTAAATTACATTATTTTCGAAATCTAGGCCCATTTGCAATGTAGAGACAAAATTAAATTTGAGCGGAAGTAAGGCCGACTACAATATTTGACACTACAGAGATGACAAGCATTATATATTATAATCACGAATGAATATTTACTTCAATATTAAACCAATCTATCAAAAAGGTTAAATATAACATACGAAATAACTAAAAACCTCTAAAAACGAATGAAATTCGAATATTCTGCCAATCTTTCTCCTTCATACAAGAATCTATAAAAAAACATTACATCACCGAAATAACTAGAAACAAAAAATCATCCAAATGTTTGTTTGTATTCATTAATGTTGTATTTATCTGCATGATACTCGCAATATGTAAAATATAGAAACCGGTTACACAAGGTCTTCGTATCCACGTGTTCTCAACGTACGTCACAAGCCTTAATATTGTCAAGAGAAATAAGGGACGTGTAAAAGAGTAAGCGGCGATAGCCTAGTTGGGTGTGGAACGGACTGCCGAGACGAATGTCCGCAGGTTCAAATCCCAAGGGCACACACCTCTGACTTTTCTAAAATCATGTGTGTATTCTTTGTGAATTTATCGTTCGCTTTAACCGTGAAGGAAAACATCGTGAGGAAAACTGCACATCTGAGAAGTTCTCTTTAGGAATTTCGAAGGTGTCTGAAGTCTACCAATCCGCACTAGCCCAGCGTGGTGGACTAAGGCCAAATCCCTCTCAGTAGTAGAGGAGGCCCGTGCTCAGCAGTGTGCAAGTATATAATACAGGGCTGATATTATAAAAGAGTAAGACGCTGGATGCCACACACACATCACTCATTGATCTCTGAAGGTAGCCGCCCCTGCCCCTAACAATATAGTTCTGAACCAAAATAGTGATGCTGCCATAATAATGAATAGATAAATAAATGACCCTCAATCAAACCATTTGGAAAAAAAATAAAAAAAAAGGAGTATGCAGAGGCGCAACCTGGGCACCCACTTTTCGCCAAGTGTCTTCCGTCCCATGTTATTGGTGTGGAACAGGGTTACTGGAAGATATGTTAAAATGTAGCGTCTATCTAGAGGTCGTCATAATATCAACCCTGTATGTACTGTCCCACTGCTGGGCACGGGTCTCCTCTACTGCTGAGAGGGAATAGGCCTTAGTCCACCACGCTGGCCTAGTGCGGATTGGTAGACTTCACACACCTTCGAAATTCTTATAGAGAACTTCTCAGGTGTGTAGGTTTCCTCACGATGTTTTCCTTCACCGTTTAAGCAAGCGATAATTCACAAAGAATACACACATAATTTTAGGAAAGTTAGAGGTGTGTGCTCTTGGGTTTTGAACCTGCGGACATTCGTCTCGGCAATCCGTTCCACATCCAACTAGGTTATCGCCACTATTGTCAGTCGTCATATTATACATAAATTATTTTTTTCTACACTTTATATGAACTTTAATTATAATACTAAATCTCAAACTCCTTCGCGTAATTTGCTTCAAAATAGGGATAAAGTTTTTCTTCATGCATTACTTAAAAGTAGATAAAATACTCATGGTATACTCTGTTTTGCATAGGCAAGTACTGCACCATAATCGACATCGTAAAAAATCCAAGAAAATCTAGTCTAATCCGGCGAAATTTAATAAAAACAAGATAGACCAAGCAGCTACATGATTTAATTTTACAGGATGGAAATTTGCATGTCATCGGGGTCAGAATTAGTTATCTCTGTGCAAAATATCAAAACCTGTTTAGTTATGAAAAGTTAACAAACAGATGTCACTTTCGTATTTCTTATAGAAAATTATGAGGAATTGTTTGATACGTAATAGGTATTCACATATTTAAACGACACAGTATTGATTAATAATTATATCGATTTAAAGGTTTATGAACATGAATAAAGTTCAAGTGCAATTTAGAATAAAACATATTCCCTAGTTCATTCGATTCCGACGTTAACTGGAGCTAAAATCCTTTCTATTCGTTTATCTAGTTTAATCAAAACAGGTAAACTGATTTTGATGTAATTTGCTTAAATTGATTTTTGAGATTGACTCAGCGATTATTTTGTATTATTTCTTACTAAACAACTACCTATAGCCAGTTTATATACCATCTGTTTTATTATCACACATAAACGTATTATGCATGTAAATTTTGGAGCCTGAATCCAATTTCCTCCAACATCCTGGTTTCATACTACATCAACATTATATCGGTGATAATTTCAAAGCAGAATAAAAATATACGTTTCTCGAACAAAAACTGGTGTAAAATGAAAATAAAGTTTGCATACAAAATAATAGCGTGGGAAAAAAAAATCTAATACGAAGCGAACAGGTATTTATTGAATTGGTCATCAATTGAGTCGTTTATTTTCTGTTGTTGAAGTGTTTATAGTTTTAGACACGTTTTAGGATGGAGGTCACAGCTAGGAACGGTTCCGCGCAGCTATCTCAGTGCAACAAGATACCATGGGACCGTCATGTATGCGCAGAAGGCGATCGCGGACTTTGGTTGGTATGCCGGTGTATGCTCGCTTGGATGATGCTATACTCCGGACTGTCGATTGGGCTAAGAATGATAAAGCCAACATAACCGTTCAACTGGTATTTCTCTCATATGTGAGCATCCACCTGGATAGGTACCACCACAATGTTTATTTCTGCCGCCAAGCAACAGTGTGTAGTCACTGTTGTGTTCCGGTTCGAAGGATATTGTAGACTGTGAGACTACTGGACTTAATAAGACTTAACATCTCATGTCTCAGGATGGCGACCGCTGTGGAATACCAAACAATATAATTCATGCTGCTGGATGGTCTTGCTTCGACTGTTTATGGGCGGTTGTATCGCTTATCATCAGGCGAACGGCAAGCTCGTCACGTCATTCAAAGAAATAAAAAAAGAAACTCACCCCCATGTAGTGATAGGGAAAACGCGTTTTTCCACGCGAATTAAAAACACTAGTGGAGATCACAATAGGAAATAGAGGCGAGGATGATGTGACCTCAAGAATCAAGAATCTTATACTTTAACTTGGTTATAGGGCTATCAGTAGAATTTGACAAGAGCTAACTTTAAACAGAGTCCGCTCTGTAATCACGAAGACTGCCAAATATTCAAAACGTCAGAAAGAAATTAATATACAAAAAAATGCGACAAAATTAGAAAACTTGTTTTATTTCGATATAAATAGTAGTCTACAGACCGACTCTAGATATACTAAAAAATATACTTAAATTTAAACTATCAAAATCTTGAGGGGCTTCATCAACTAATTTGAGTACCCAAGGACCCGAGCCTTGTAAGGTTGGAAACCTACACCGACGTCCAGAAAAAACTTATATTAACTGACGCTATAAGAAGAAATCTCTCCGTTTTGAACAAAAAAAAAAACACATATCTTATCCTCGAAGGGGTAGACACAGACGCAATTAGGGCAATCACTTTTCGCCTGTGAGTTCAACCCCATCTTCATATCCGAGCCTATTGCCTTATCAGGCTCCAATTAATGACTCCGGGCTGATGCTGAACAGAAAAAGCTATCATCATTTCGAACCCTGGGCCTCAGGACTGTGTTCTACGCGTAGTATACGCCTACACAATTTACGAATTGCGGATGTCATTCTTATATCATGTTATTTTACTGTTTCAAGGATTTTAAAAATCGAAAATTATATCATCCATTGAACATTATGTAAATAAATTATATAATAATTTTAAAATCTAGTTTTTGATACTTTGTTAATCAATTTTGAAATATAAAGTCAGTGTTAGGAAGAGATAAAGAGACTTTAAAACATTTTATCATTATATATAATCAGTTTGGCGTTTGCGATTTTTATAAATAATTCTGAACCGACTTTGATTAAGTTTACATTTTATACATTTGGATTTTTAACTGTTAAATAGTTTAACTTAAAATATACCTTAACCTCCGGAAAATAAAAGCATTTCTGGCCAAGACTTTGCATCTAAACATAAATCTTAAGTTAATTTTCAAGCCCTTATATTATAATAAATGTAAAACCTTGTGAAATTTTTGTATGTTTGTTAGAAGTATACGCGGACATATTTGAACATATTTGAATTAACTTTGGCACACTAATAGACCATATTCAGGATTACCACATAGGCTACCTTGTATCCCGAGAACTTGCTCCCACGGGAAGTAATGGGATTTTTAATTATTCTTTGAAATAGATGGCGTTTTCGTCGTACCAGTGGCGCTGTAATCGCTTTAGTATTTGATGCACTTTGAAGTATAGAATTTAATGATGCTACTATCAACATCTAGTCATAAAATATACGCAATATTATCAAGGTCCTTTGCAAAATATCGAAAACCTAATAATACACGTGTAGGAATAAATAAATTAATTAATAGTCCTGTATTACGTTTGTGCGGATGTATTTTGTTCCTGGGTTTTGTACTAGTTCTCAAGGCTTTAAGATAAATAAACTTTATACACGTGTAACTCGTTATAATATTAAAAAAATAACGATAAACTTGCGTAGTTTTGGTATTTCCTAGGTTTTTGTTCAAGATGAATGAATACGTGCGTGTTTATGTGTTATAGACTAGCGGTGCTGGTGGTGGTGACAATGCTGCGCGTGCGCAGGGTGGAGACCCTGAGGTGAGGGGAGGGAGAAGACTAGACCAGAATTAAGTTCCATGATCGACGCATGGTATATTGAGATATTAAAGACGGCATAGTGTACCCTTAGGAATCGATACTTATAATTGCGAATGTAACTGTATGTCTGTTACGCTTTCGCGGCTGAACCACTGGAACGTGATGAAATACGGTATGGATATGATTCAAGACCACGTGAAGGATATAATCGATATTTTGTCTGGAAAAATTTTATAGAGGAACTTTTATCCCCGAAATCCTTTTTCACGCGAGTAGAGCCAACTAGAAGCTAATTGTTTATAATTTCTACGGGAATTGAACTCTGGATACATGTCACTACCTATTAATTAAACACAATACATTAATAAAACTCATATATTTGAAGTATATTTATTCTAATTTGTTCACGACATAATGCAAGTAAAGCATTTTGTTCTTAGTGAAGGTCGAACGAAACCAGACGTGTGACATTCGCGATTATGTTATTTTTAAAGAGAGTTCATTATGTTAATATATAGAAATATCATTTCGCATGCACAAATGCACTTTCGTATTCACAATAATAGGAATTTGGAATTTGCCTCTGTTTAATGTTTTAGTTGGCTATTTAAACTTAACAATTTCTGTCAAGTATTGCCATTGCACTATTTTAGTATCTTACTTTTTTGTTATTTCTGTGAAGTTAAGCATACTACCCACCGCGCACTCTAAAGTATGCAGGTTTCTACATATCGAAATGATTAATTAATACTTCGAGAATTTAGGGATATCCGCCCTGATAGTGAAGCGGAAACCTTCTGGTCCAATCCTTTCTTGCTAGTTTACAGCGTATTGTTGAAAATTAAATTAAAGTTTTTAAAGATTTACCTCGCGGTGATTATCAAATCGTCTTTAGATCACAATCGTGGCGAGTCGAAGTATAAAAAAAAACTCTTACTTCGAAGCGAAATGTCCATATTAATAAATCAATCCCATCTTGGAGTAGGATCTCAAGTAGACATTTAATGTATAGAACTATTTAATAAACAAAACTTAAGTTGTTACTCAATAACTTGTTCTCAGTTGAGACGGTATTTAATAGATAAAACTCAACTGGAACAGTGCGTCGTATACTTAAGTTATCATTTGAGATGTTGTTAATATCCGTTTATTAGAAAGCGACAACTTTAACACACTGAATTTTACTTGAGAGCTCTTACTTGATATCGCAATTCAGAGCGAAACTGAGTTGCTATTTTAATATTAAATCGGCATTTTTTTTACTACCGTCGTACGTTACGCTACCTTGTGAATTCGGTCCGGAGCGCTAACAGCAGGACATTGACACTTTATCGGCTGATGATATAGCACCAATCGATTGGTGTTCCACTCATCTGGTGGGGAATGAATACGTTTTCGCACAAACAAACGTTATTTGTACCGTGCGAAAAATTCTACGTGGCTGTATGCAGGACAGTGTGCCAGTATTTGAGTAGAATTTTTTTTTTAAATTTCGAATCGTGTTTGTGATATTTAAATTGAAGATGGAATGTCATAGACATGTTAATATAATACTGTTTGATTTTAAATCGTTGTTAAACGTAACGTTAAATCAAATTTGAAATTTTATTTTTCCTAAAGGGTATTTTTAATTTTGATATTACGGGATTGCATTTAATTTCTCAATATGTAGAGAGCACTATGTTCAGCACTGGACAGTCGTTGATGATGATTAAACTAGTTGAAGTTTCATTTCACTATTTTATGTTACCTGATGTTTTTTATAAAGAAATCATCGTAGTGCCTATTTACAACATACTTTTATGAATATGAATATAAATATGTCTAATTTTATATAAGTATAAACACGTGGAATGGATATACAAGTTTATAATATCACATAACGACCAAGCCAAATCGGTGAATATTAATAGACAAAATGATTATTATAAAAAACCAGAAAGTGGACGATAAGCAATTTAAAAACCTTTAAATCTGATTTACGGCCTGATTTTATGGACTTGGCATATAATATTTTTATTTTTATAAAAAATAATTTTAACAGTACATCTTGTTCCAATTTGCTTTTTGAATTTGGGATACAATAGAAATATTCATTAAACTTAAATTCAGTGTATTTTCAAATATTCCTGGCCGTTTAAAACAATATCTATTTAAGAATACATTTTCCCATTCCTAATTCAAATTCAACAAATCTTAACATGTTTCCTAATTTGAGTCAAGAAATCTTTTAACCAGAAGTAAAAAAAAATAGCTCTACGCCAGTTAAAAATAAACAAATGGATTTTTAATCAACAAAAGAGTAGTGTCCATTCAGTAGTTTATATAAAAATATTAATTAAAGTGCTGGAGCAAGCCGGAGTGCTGTGAGTAAGCCCCGCCTACTATAGAGCGACGCCCAATACCGCTGTACAGTGACGCCTACTGAAATCTCGCGCTAAGAGCTAAATAACGTCATAGAAACTTCTTCTTTTTCCTTGTCTATGATATATGTCAGTAATCATTCCTCTTTTAAAAACAATCTAGGAAAATTACTGGCCATTATGTTGTTTAAATCAGATGTCAATAACGTGGAGTATAGACCCATGGAGTTTTTTTTGTAAAGGTACTCTTATGAGGATAGCATTCTGATGATAAGTGGATCATCACAATGGCCTACTTCTTATATTAATAAGGGGAATAAAAAAGTGTAAACCTAAAAATACAAAACAATAAAAAAGACGCTCCACTCGTTAAAATAGAGGACGGTGTTTATTTTAAGAAAATTCTTATGTAATCGTAATTTCCAGATTCCAGGGGAAGTTGAACGGTTATGTTGGACTCATGGCAACATTAAGCGTGGAGAGGTCTGAGCGATCGATAGAGAGTTCCTATCTTTCTTAGGGCGGCATTCCATCCAAAACCCTTGAAGGAAGAATGTTCTACCAAAGCATTTTTTTCAAGATTGATTTTTTCCTTTTAACACTAAATATTTGATTGTAAGTTAACCTCGCTATCGCTTAATCCCCCAATTCCAGAACTGTCTTCAAGAATTTATTTTTATGCAGTCATAATATTTTGACGTCATTACATATTGAGAGTTCGTGTTGATGACAGTTTCTTGATCATTCTTTATTGTAAAAATAATATTATTGTGAGATAATTTATACTTAGTCTGGCCATAAATACTGTTACACTTAATTATAAAAAAATATTACATTTGAATTTCGAATCTGTCATTTTTATACGATTGTTCATTGTGTTTTCTCATTTTGGCGCCAATACATTGTAAAATATTTTGCGATATTAAAATGGTGTGGGGTGATAAAGAGAACCGAATCGCTGTGATAGCATTACACAAAGTAGGTATGGAGCCAAATGCAATTTTTAAAACTCTCCATACACTTGGTATTAGTAAAATGTTTGTGTACCGGGCTATTAATAGGTACAATGAGACCTCCTCTGTTTGTGACAGAAAAAGATCTGGCCGTCCACGTAGTGTTCGTACGAAAAAAGGTGGTCAAAGCAGTAAGGGAAAGAATTCGAAGAAATCCTGTCCGAAAGCAAAAGATTTTATCTCGGGAAATGAAGATAGCACCTAGAACCATGTCGCGTATTTTAAAAGATGACTTAGGACTTGCAGCCTATAAGAGACGCACTGGCCATTTCTTAACTGATAATTTAAAGAAGAATAGGGTGGTAAAATCGAAACAACTACTGAAGCGGTACGCAAAGGGAGGTCACAGAAAAATTTTGTTTACGGATGAGAAAATTTTTACAATTGAGCAACATTTTAACAAACAAAATGACCGTATTTATGCTCAAAGCTCTAAGGAAGCTTCCCAATTAGTCGACAGAGTGCAACGTGGACATTATCCGACTTCAGTGATGGTTTGGTGGGGTGTTAGCTATGAAGGAGTGACTGAGCCATATTTTTGTGAAAAAGGTATCAAAACATCGGCACAAGTGTATCAAGATACCATTCTTGAGAAGGTAGTTAAGCCCCTTAACATCACCATGTTCAATAACCAAGTATGGTCCTTCCAGCAAGACTCGGCGCCGGGTCATAAAGCTCGGTCCACGCAGTCTTGGTTGGAATCGAACGTTTCGGACTTCATCAGAGCTGAAGACTGGCCGTCGTCTAGTCCCGATCTTAATCCGCTGGATTATGATTTGTGGTCAGTTTTAGAGAGTACAGCTTGCTCTAAACGCCATGATAATTTGGAGTCCCTAAAACAATCTATACGATTGGCAGTGAAGAATTTTCCCATGGAAAGAGTGCGTGCTTCTATTGATAACTGGCCTCATCGTTTAAAGGACTGTATTGCAGCCAATGGAGACCACTTCGAATAAGCTTTTTATATTTTTAATTGTTTTATATTTATGTATTAAACTGACACACTGTAAAAGTAATAAATGTTATTTGCAGTTAACAATTTTCTTTTTTCTTTATTACAATATTTATGGCAAGACTAGGTATAAAAAGAATCCTGAGTTTAGCCATGTAAACGTCAATTGGCAGATTCGCAAATAAATAGACTTTTTTATATTGAAAAATACCAATTACTATGTTGAGGTTTTCTTTATAATTCTATCATGTTAATAAAGAACTACAATCCCGTTTTAAATTTCAGACAAACTGAGATGCATAATATTTATTCTTAAAGGACAAGTTCCCAAATTAATTATTCACAAAAACAAAACGAATCAAACTCAAATATTATCTTGGAATAAAAATTATATACCTACATGTCTGAAGGTCTTCCTTGAGACTGGAAAATTATTATTTCAATTGACACTAAACGAATTTTGATACATCGATCTGTAGTTTATGGTATTATCACCAACTGCAGTAAAATAAAATGTTTATTTTTAGCGAACATATGATATTATTATTATTATTATTATTAAGATAATGTAACTTTAATAACTGCTGACATTGAGAGATTTTTATTAGTTGCCATAAAAAAAGCAGATTTTTATTTTTGAAAAAGCCAGCTCCGAGTGTTTTCAATCTAAATAAATGTATTTTGTTCCTATCCCTAGTTAGTTATAAATTCTATGTACACATATATGCACTTAGCTGGTGGTTGGATGTATTTTATATCCGCTCGGATAGCGACCACCTTAGGTTTTAAATCTCGCTATAGTGGCCCACGTAAGTGTGTCGCGTTCCAGGATCAGCCCGTATATATCCGGTTTCAACAGGCCGGCATAATTATTTCGACGGCCGAGGGTAATCATCTCTCGTCAGTCGACATTCTATTGGACCCCACTCCACTTACCATCAGGTGCAGTCGGGTCACTTTTTTTTTATTAGGTTCACAAAACTGGTTTTACACGGTAAACAGAGTTCAAGATAAAAAATATTACATTATGTTCATTAACAAAAGTGAACAACCTTCTTGAAGTGAACACAACATGCATTAAATCTAAATTTCGGCTTAAATTATATTAAATATCAAGAATATAATATAAACAGTTAGTGTAACAAAGTAACAGTGCGAAATAATACTGAAAAAGAAAGACTAGACAAAAAGAAAAACAATGCAATAAACTTGGCCGTGCATGCATAAAAAATGATATTTACATTATTAATTGATATACAAATCTCCGTATACAATCTATATTAGCTCCTCCTTATTATGTTTTATTCAACAATTTATTTTTAAATCGCAAAACAACTTAGCTCCTAGACATAGCAGCGGTTGAACCTAGACTGAAGAGGTGGTGTGGGGTGAGAACTTTCTAGGTGCACGGGGTGGATGGGGACGTGCCTGGGTTTTTCATGAGCAATTTTACTCTTTCAGGAAGTAGAAAAAATTCTGTAACGGAGTTGAGTGTTAAAAATTCTTTGTTTTATATTTCATTTGTTACGTGTGAGTTGATTTCTTATATTTAAAGTATTATTAGGAGTATTTGCTACACGATTTCCATCTTTACATTCAGTACATCTTATATCTTAGTTTCTCACTCCAAATAGACTTCAAATTATTAGCCACATTTAGTAATAATATCTTAATATGTGCAAGAAATGTAACATCACATACACCTATATATATTCATATTATAACAATATATTCATATTATGCGAATTAATGATTAATTTCCGTTACTAATGTTAGGATTTACGGAAAGTATTCGCATCTTTGAATGAAATATGTTATTTATAAGATCAAATATACATAAGTCACTCCGTAGACATCTGACCTAAAGAATGTTAGGTTTTCCCACGACATTTGATACAGAAGGACAAGATAATTTATTTGTATTCAAAATCGCTACTTCGTACGTATTATTTAAGTTTTATATTACAGTTTAACCGTATTAAATTATGTCCGATTTTCGTCTATAGATTTTTTTTTATTTATTTATTTATACACGTATTATAACACCATAACAGTTGATACTAATGCGATGTTATACAGATTTAATCTTAACAATTGATTTCAATCTATGAGCCATTTCTGTGAATTCTGTCAGGTTACATATAAATATATCCAAGCTCTAGGATATAGTATTAAGCAATCGTATGGCCCGTGACAAGGGCGCAAACCTTAGTACATTTTGAATAAATCGGTGTGTATATACTCTGTAATATCCAATAGAACCTGTTTTTTAAGATTTTCCTTTTCATAGGCATATAAGGCGTGTTCTTGTCGAGCAGACGTAAAAATCTATACTTTATTATATAAAGCTGAAGAGTTTGTTTGTTTGAACGCGCTAATATCAGAAACTACTGGTTCGAATAAAAAAAATCTTTTAATGTTGGATAGCCCATTTATCGAGGAAGGCTATAGGGTATATAATATCACGCTATGATCAATAGGAGCGGAGCATCAATGAAATGTTGCAAAACCGGGGAAAATTTATTCCTTTTGAGAGCTTCCGTTGAGCGCTGCGTAAACGGTTAAAGTGACACAACACTCAAGTAAGTCGCGATTATTCCCCTTAATAAAGTTAAGAAAAAATATGTTAAAAACAAAATTCTCGTGCCCAATCTGTCTGCCTGACTGAACACGATAAATTCAAACACTATCCAACGAATTTCGATGAAATTTTGTATCGAGATAATTTGAGACCTCGAAGGACGTAGGCTACTTTCTATCCCGGGAAAATGTATAGCAGGTCATTTATCCCGGAAAACTTTCATGCAGTCGTAGCCGCGAACCAAAGCTAGTATGATATAATCATTTTTGAAATATATTTGAAACATTAAATGCCTTAAGATTTCGAATGCTTTGGCATACGATTTTATCGGACCGATATATCGATTGTCGACGCACGTAATCGTACAAGAATCGGTGACTTTCCCATCAATTATTATTAATGGACGCACAATATAATAGTCTTTTAAATTCATACAAATTTTATGCATATATGATATTTAAATTTATTAAGTATTATATTTTGATTCAAGACACGATTGACCTATGTAAAATTATATAATATACAAGATTATAAAACTATATTTGACCTTGCAGTAGAAAATATATATGGAATAATATGTTTACAGACAACTAATGTCTTATAATAAAATTATTTAAATTCTCTATGGTATTAACTATATAGATGCTATTGATATTTAACCTTGCAAACCTAAAGATAAATTAATAATATTATATTAGCATACATTTATTTATATTTCGTGCCTAAAAAAATTTAACTTATTAGCGAAATAGATAAAATTTATGCCGCATTAAAATAATAACAACATAAGTTGCCAAGTTTGATTCAGGTGGACATTGGTAGGTACATGAATATCTGACGGGACGTGAATTCATTGTTTTTTTTAAGTAGTAAACCCAACCTTTATATCTAAAGGTTTTTTGGATACTATACTTTATATCTATACTATTATATAAAGCTGAAGAGTTTGTTTGTTTGTTTGTTTGTTTGTTTGTTTGAACGCGCTAATCTCAGGAACTACCAGTCCAAATTGAAAAATTCTTTTTGCGTTGGATAGCCCTTTGTTCGTGGAGTGCTATAGGCTATATATCATCACGCTATACCCAATAGGAGCGGGGCAGTAATGGCTAATCTCAGGAACTACCGGTCCAAACTGAAAAATTCTTTTTGTGTTGGATAGCCCTTTGTTCGTGGAGTGCTATAGGCTATATATCATCACGCTATGACCAATAGGAGCGGAGCAGTAATGGCTAATCTCAGGAACTACCGGTTCAAACTGAAAAAATATTTTTGTGTTGGATAGTTCTTTGTTGGTGGAGTACTATGGGGTATATATCATCACGCTATGACCAATAGGAGCGGAGCAGTAATGGCTAATCTCAGGAACTATCAGATCGAACTGAAAAAATATTTTTGTGTTGGATAGCACTTTGTTCCTGGAGTGCTATAGGCTATATATCATCACGCTATGACTAATAGGAGCGGAGCAGTAATGGCTAATCTCAGGAACTACCGTGTTTGAACTGAAAAAATCTTTTTGTGTTGGATAGCCCTTTGTTCCTGGAGTGCTATAGGCTATATATCATCACGCTATGACCAATCGGAGCGGAGCAGTAATGAAACATGTTGCAAAAACGGGGAAAAATTATTAGTTTTGAGAGCTTCCGTTGCGTGCGCTGCGTAAACGGTTAAAGTTATGCAACAATGATGTATGACGGGATTATTCCTCTTAAAAAGTTCTAAAAAATATATTATAAAACAAAGTCCCCCGCTGCATCTGTCTGCCTGAACGTGTTAAACTCAAAAACTACTCAACGTATTAAGATGAAATTTGGTATGGAGACAGTTTGAGAGGCTCCCGGGAAACTACTACTTTTATAACGGAAAACTTTAGCCTGAAAAACTTTATAACGCGGGCGGAGCCGCGGGCAAAAGCTAGTCTGTATTATAAAATTACTCTGTTTCCTAAACCATTATTATAATGGTCAAAGAGAATACTTTTTCTTTTTAGATTTTATCGCGGTTTTTTACATTTCAATTTTGTCCCGACGTTTCGAAGAGTACAGACATGGTGACCAGGTGTAGGTCATCCAAAAAGTCAACGTCATCTACCTGTATTTTACAATTACATCAAAGACTCCAAAACACAAAAACATGGATATCTAACGGACGTGTTTCCGGTAGGCAACGGCTTGGCTGTGCCTCTCATTGCTTCAGTCGATGGGCGGATGCTGCTTACCATCAGGCGGACTGGTTGTTCATTTGCCTACTAGGCAATAAAAACCTATTTCCCTGATTTGATGCAATAGGCGACCGGACTCATTTTTGTTCTTTATTATTATCAAATATTTACGTTATATAAATTATAACACAGAAAGAATTATTTAAATCCGGTAAAAAATCAACAAGTTATAAGTCTTTTAATTTCGGTAGAAGGGGTAAGTAACAAGAAACAGAAAAGAGACGCAATACACACGTGTGACGTCATAGGGCATTACGACGCGTGCGAAAGATAGAGATGAAGCGATATCCCTACTTCGCGCACACTTCGGCACATAGTAATATTTGAAATATGAATTACTGGATCATTTTTTAACCAATTTTAATGCAGTTTTCGCAGGAGGGTTTCTTTATCGTATTATCAATCATTACATATAGAATAATGTACAAAATCGAACACAGGCCGGTCCCCTATTATTAAGCGAGGTTTATTACTAACACGTTGTATATTTATTATTTTATAAATTAATTTTGACTGTCTCGGTGACGTAGCTGTAATTGTTACACGGTACGACTACTGTGCTGAGGTCCTTGGTTCGAATCCCGGGTTGGACCAAAAATAATTGTGACTGGGTTTTTCCATCTTAAAAATTACTCAATCGCAGCTCGGAGTCGGGAAGTTGGCGGTGTGATACCCCGTGCCTCGGAAAGCACGTAAGCCGTTGGTTCTGCGCCTGATCTCTCTCCGGTCATGTCGGCTTGCCGTCTCACCGAACTATGAGTGTGAAGGAATAGAGAGTGCACCTGTGTATTGCGCACACACTAGTGCACTATAATATCTCCTGCGTACCTGGCTGATCTCCGTTGAGATTGGCCGCCGTGACCGAAATTCGACTAGGAAGGATTCATTCATTCATTTATTAATTTGTCTGTAAAGTCTACATCATAGTAACGAGCCGAACCTGTTCAATTAGTTATCACAACTTAATAACCTATTATATGCTATCATCGCATATGGCGCAGCGGGTGATCACAATGTGAAACCAGGTGTCCGAGATTCGATTTTCATGAAAATTATTATTAAATGACATGCGAAATGGGACGGAATCTATTTATATTAAGAAGACTATTATAATGGCTTCTTATTATTATAAATGAGAATTAAAATAGAACATATTATATTATACCTAAACTAGCTTTTGCCCGCGGCTCCGCCCGCGTTATAAAGTTTTTCAGGCTAAAGTTTTCCGTTATAAAAGTAGTAGTTTCCCGGGAGCCTATGTTCTTCCCGGGGTCTCAAACTGTTCCATACCAAATTTCATCTTAATACGTTGGGTAGTTTTTGAGTTTAACACGTTCAGGCAGACAGATGCAGCGGGGGACTTTGTTTTATCTTCTCATTTTTTTTTACAAAAAATAAGGGTTGGTGATAGAAGGGTATAAATTTAGGGTTGAATGTATTTTTTAATGCGACATAATAGAAAAAAATAAAAATTTGTATAGAATTATAAAAAAAATGTTAAGGGTGGACAACCCTTAACACTTAGGGGTATGAAAAATAGATGTTAGCCGATTCTCAGACCTACTGAATATGCATGCAAAATTTGGTTAAAATCGGTAAAGCCGTTTTGGAGGAGTACGGAGACAAACATTGTGACACGAGAATTTTATATATCTAAATAATAATCCTAACATAACATTGTGGTCTATTGAGATTAGGTATATTATAAACATTATACAAGGATAGAAACAAGAGAATATCACTCACAATTAACACTGGACATACAGTGTTAATTGTGAGATTCGATAAAAATCGGTGACAGACAAATCGGTACGATACGTCCGACATTAACAATAGCGTCAATAAAAACACATAATAAATCGATGATTTGTCATAAATATATTTACACGCGTCATAAGAATTTATAGTCTCTGTCAACCCTATCGGTTTTATAGCTTGCTTACAGCCGTACAACCTATAGCACTTTTACGAGCCCTAGTAAGGAAAACAATTTTACTGCTTACTAGCTTTCGATAGCAACTCTGTGTGAATTTTTATCGGAAACAAGCAATCAAAAATAAAATAGTTGATATACTGGAATGGTGTAGCTATCTTTCCTTCGTTTGTCGCCTTGGTTGCCGGCAACCAGCGGCAAAAGCTGTGCTGAACGTGTTTTATACGTTATACGCATACGTTCCAAATTTGAATGACGCCATTGTCCAAAATGGCGGAGACACGACTAAAAAATAAATAATTTTAAGAATCAGTACAGAACATACGAACTGACAAACGTACAAACACCTATATATTGGTAAAGATTTTATGAGTGCAATGATTTCTAGCTCTCGTAAGAGATTTCTTATTTAATGGGATATTTCGGATGCTTAACTCAAAACTGGTAAGTAGACTAAACAACTTCTCAGACTGATGAGCACATTACTTTATAATTCAAAATTATACCGTTGGTTTACCATATTTTTATGTTGTATAAATATTACCAGCTCTGCTGCTGAGCAAGGGCCTTCTCTACGAGAGGGCCTTCCACACTGGCGCAGTGCGGATTGGTAGATTAAATACCTTTAAAATTCTTATTGAGAATTCTAATATAGGCTCCCTTACGATGTTTTCACCGTTAATACGGGCGATAATTATTAAATAATACACACGTAGCTTCGAAAAATTAAAGGCGTCTTTAGGTTTTGAACCTGCGTACCGTCGTCTAGGCAATCCGTTCCGCTCCCAACAAGGCTATATCTATATGTATTTCGATAAATAGCATTAATAACAAAAACCTACACAAAGCCCTTCCATAAAGTCTGTCAGAGGCCTCACAGGCGGAAAGGTTAAATATTTCGGTAAAGAAAGACCGCATCAATCTGATTCACAAACAAGGGACCCTAGACTTGCATGTTACGTCCTCTTTGTTAGGGCTCCGTGTTTGATTTTATGCCTAAGTTCTTAATCGTTTCGTGTGGTATTATGAACTGCCTACCCTGTCAAGCATGCGTGATGGTATGATTGAATACGTATCTTTTTACGTCAATAATGGCTGTAGGTTAGTGTAATAATTCTTTGATTTAATTCTTTATAATGTTATATAAGTTATTGAAGTACTCTAATTTTTGTTACCATAATCTATACTTCATATTAGAAAGAGGAAAAATTGAGAGTATGGACTAATCTTTGGAGCTATGAACGGATTTAAAAAGTTTTTTTACTAATTGGAAGCTAAATTACCACTGAGTGATGTGGGCTTTTTATCACGGGAAATTATTTATCCCAGAAAAACTTTTTACGCAGGTTGGATTTATTACAATGAAGCCGAAATTTTGATATTTTCCGTGTTCACACCAAGGAGGTTCTCCACTGTCGCAAATTTACATAATGTAAAATTCGGTCTTTTGGACTCCATACTCTATACAAGTTTTCTAAACCTAATAATACAACAAAAAAGTCAATAAATTTGTATGCAAATTCTGATACTATTGAAACAAGAGTCATAAGATATCCTATCCCCATTAATTTTTAAATCAGATTTGACGAAATTGATTGTATCGACCGAGGTCCGCAATCTCAAAAAAGGGTAGGTAGAAAATGACGCTTGATTCGTTCGATACATGAAGTTTGTTGAAATACGCAGACTAGACAAACTAACATTGATTTATAGGTGGAATTAGAACTAGTCTGATTTCAGAGCCGTCTCGCGCCGCGTCCAGTAATTAGCATAAAATATGCAAAATTGTTTGTTTCTGCATAATGATATTGTTAATAGTAAATTAAATAGAAGCCGGCCTTAGAATATTTTAATAAATTTAAATAATTAGAAAATACGAGAGTATTTTTGATGTTGTATATTATTTTAGTAGTTGTGTATGTTTAACAGAATAACAATAATTGGGGGCTTGTCATACTAGCGTACATATGGGGTAAGGGGTGCTCTAGTTGCATCTCTGTCTACCTCTTCGATGAAAGCGTGATGAGTGTTTGTTTTTCGTCCTATAAGCTAATAACTGCGTTAGACATCTATTCTACTCAGTACTTTGAATGAAAACATACTGCACTCATAAACAGCCATGGCAAAGCGACTCCACTCCTAATGGAAAGGAACTCTTTCGATTGTAGAGAAATTATTTCTGGTTGACGCAATTATGTTGGCCTGTACGAACTAAGTAAAAGGGTAGTTGGATTTTGCGCGCGTTAACCTAACCACCCCGAATATTAAATGAGCTACACTAAATGTTAGAAAAGTATTTGGACTATAAACGTAAGGTGCTGTGGTTGATTTTCTCTTGAGTAAAAGTGTGTTTATCGATTGCTTAAACACATTTCGATGTGGTTACAACGAAAAGTTATACGTGAAATTTTTTGTACAAATAATAAAGTTGATTTTCCAAAATCAAATCAATTCAATTAAGGATGTCATAAATTAAACAGTTACATAACATTTAGGAAATATTCTAAACGCGTCGTCGTCATCAGCACAAAAAACAAATAACTTGTCTGATTTTTTCTAAATAATACCCGATAAATTCAACGTAAACAATAACTATAAATTATGTTAAGATAAAAAAAAACTAGTAAATTGATAACAGAGAAGAACTTTTTTAAATAACGAAAAGGAATCGAACCTGAAATACGCTATAACACCACCAAAGGTATAAAATATTTACTCACCAGAGGTAATTGCACCATTGGAGTCTGAAACAAGAAAAAGAAATTAAAACTTTATGTTTTTTTTATCTCTATTTGTTTTAGGGTTTTTATGCAGTAAGGATATGCCAACCCTAGAGTACCTTATATATCTCTATCATTAAGGAAAAATGATGTTCCAGTGTTTTTTTAAGTAGGTCAAACTGTTTTTTTAATTCGCTACCTGGTAGACACAGAGGCAAAGGAATTGTGTCCAGAAAATGGAAAGAAGTTAAAAAAATTTCCCAAATATTTTTGAAGGATCACCATAGCGCCATTTAATATAAATCATAAATTTTAAAATTATTTGTATGTCATGTTTTATACTGTAATAAACATTTTCTTTTATTTTTTGTCTATTATTTGTTTTATTGCTTTGAATGACGAGACAAGCTTGCCGAATGCCTAATGGTAAGCGATATGACTGCCCATAAACAGTAGAAACACCACCCAACACCTTAAAACACAAAGTATTGTTTGGTTTGTTCACCATCCTGAGACATGAGATGTTAAGCCTTATTATTTCCAGTAGTTATTTTGTTAATTATAATAAGTTAGTAAAGTGCCGTACCGCAATTCCAAAAACCATTAATTATACAATGTCACAATAACCTGTACAAATATAAAAATTCTGACAGAAATCCTAAAATTAGTCTAGTATTGCTCACCCATCTTTGTGTCGGCCGCGTCGCTCGCAAGCACGCTGTGCCGGTAAATGATCACCGTCATCTATTATACTAACAAACAATAATGGCTTTATATACGACCTGATGGAACCGGTTTGACATTACGTCGAATGAATCAGCTTGAGATTTAGTTCGCAAATTGCTTGATTTATTTTTGTAACTAGGAAGCGTGGTACACGTGTGGAAGAAAGTGACCTAGACATTACCCGAATGGATAAAGGTGGTTATGTGTTCGATAGAAAAACCTGAATAAGTTTAGATGAATTTTTGTCCATTAAAACGATTTCACTATTATTATTTTTTGCTAGCCTGGAAAAGTGACTTCTCTGCACCTGATAGTAATTGTAGTAGGATCCAGATAGAGTCGAGAATGACGAGATCATTTTCTGATCCCGGAATGCCGTTCAATGACGAATTTACACAGTGTTAATACACGCTATCTAATAGGATACAAATATCCAACCATAAGACTCAATTGATGAAAAGTTGATTTAGGTTTAAGAATAGCGACACACTGCGGGGGTTGCATCTTCCTATGTTTAATTCAATAGGGTAGTTGACTTCTTTTCTTTAAAAGTTATAAAGCTTTGTAATTTGATGGAAAGAGTAGCTGCCAAGTAACAGTAATAGCAAACTGTGACGTCACGAACTGTCACCGGTCATAACTTTTGCGTTAGAAAGAGATAGAGCGATGACTCCTTTAATAACTCCTTTATTTTTCGATAAATTTTAATGCTGACTTCAGAGAAGAATTTATTTTTAATATTTTCCGTTACATATAAAATAATGTACTTATCAAACATAGGAAACTACTCAATTATGCTGGCCTACATAGTTTTTCGCACTTCGCTTAAAGGTGGATGAAATATACCACGGCCTGCCTCAAGATTACAGCTTATGCCTTCTGTTTTTATATCTTCTTGAATTCCATTTATATCGACTATCTTAATACTCGTGCCTCACAAAAAAAATAACTTTGATAACCCAAGTTTTTGCCATATCTATACATAAGAAATATGTAAAGTTGTGTGTTAGGCATGTACCCTTTTTTATTACTTTGAATGACGAGACGAGCTTGCCGTTCGCCTGATGGTAAGCGATACGACCGCCAATAAACAGCAGTAACCCGTCCAATACCTTGATTTACAAAGTATTGTTTGGTATTCCACTGCCCTCACCATCCTGAGACATGAGACGGCAAGTCTTATTATGTCCAGTAGTTACACTGGCTACAATGTCCTTCAAACCGGAACACAACAGTGACTATTCACTGCTTGGCAGCAGAAATAGATTTTGCGGTGGTACCAACCCACGCTGACTCTCACATATGAGAGACCTACCACCGGAACCTACTCGAACATATGTAACAAGCGACTCGCCCTAGCTTCGCACAAATAAAACTAGTTATCTATAGCCAGATGACTGGTGGTCCAATCAGGATCAAACTCCACAGGATCTCCCGCTAGGCTAATTTGAATATTACTTAAAATCTGTCCAGCCGTTTTGGAGTTAGGTACATTCGTTTATTTTGGACTGCCTCGGCGGCGCAGTTGTAATTATACACGGTACGAGTACAACTACCGCGCTGATGTCTTGGATTCAAATTCCAGGTCGGGCCAAAATCATTAACTGGGATTTTCCATCTTAAAACAAATACTCAGTCGTAGCTCTAAGGCAGGAAGTTGGCGGTATACCCGCTTTCATCGGAAAGCACGTAAAGCCGTTGGTCTTACGCCTGATCTCTCTCCAGTCATGTCGGATTGCCGTCTCACTGAACTATGAGAGTGAAGGAACAGAGAGTGCACCTGTGTACTATAATATGTCTTGCGTACTTGGCAGATCTCCGTTGAGAATGGCCACCGTAGCCGAAATTCGGCTTGGAGGGATTCATTCATTCATTTGATTACATTCATTCGTGTATCAGAAAATATGACAATGAACATCTTGTTTTTTGGTGCCATCTCATCAAAACTCGTAAGCGCAGCCACGTACAAGAGTTAGTTATAAATAAAATTTTGTTTACCTAACCCTACATTGTTTTAGGTTATGAAGGTTAAGTTTATTTATTCTTGAATGATAACTGCCCCATCCATAGTGGAAACGTATTTAGGTTGAAATCAGTGAGGATTTGTGTTTCCATTCAAAAACACGGATTGGTATAAATGGGTACTGAATCAAATATTCAGGACCACATAAGAGCGTCAATTGGTACTTATGAAATGGTATTATTATCTACATATATAAATGAATCCCTATTTCCCTTGGTCACGCCATCACGCGTAAACGGCTGGACCAATTTCACAATTTTTTTTAGTTGTGTTTGTTATTGTCAGGAGAAGGTTCTTATGAAAGAGAAATTGAAAAATTTGCCCGGAAAATTAGAAAATTTAAGAAAACTCAACGAAAATATTAATTTTATATAACTGTCAATTGTTTGAAATAACTGTCAGCTATTAACAGAATGCGCGCTGCAAATTCATAGTTAAGGCGATACCTCAAGGTCCATTTTCACCTTTAATCTGGGTAACTAAACAAGTATTGGCAAGTAAAGAATTTAAATTCACGTCTAGTTTCGTCATATTAAATTTTAAAGGCCGAAATATCCATGATTATTAATTATTTTTACGTTTTTCTTTCAACTGCGAGAACTAATCACTAACTAGACGTGAATTTAAATTCTTTACTTGCCAATACTTGTTTAGTTACCCAGATTAAAGGTGAAACAAAATGTATGAAAATGGACCTTGAGGTATCGCCTTAAGACGGGACAACGTCTGTTGGGTCAACTAGTAATTAAAATAAATACCTCTCTCTTCTGAAAACGTTTATCTCTTCGTAATTGTCTTCATCTGCACTTGGCTTTGGCCCGTGCTATGGTACCTCCAGGTAGGAGACGTATAATGGCACGCACTGTGAGGAGATTTCTCACTCTTAAATCCATACTACCGATGGTTTGGGTAATTTTTTATACACATTGATGTTTTTAAAATTTACATAAAAATTAAAAAGTATTTTTCAATAATAAATGGTAATAATAGTCATTTCTTATGATGTAAGTTACAATAGGACTTACATTAAGTTAATTTTACGATAATGACTCATTTGTACATTTCAATTTCGGTGTATTTTCAACAAGAAATAAAAATATGGTCCTAATATGTCGTCGGCAATGTAAGCTAGAAATATGAAGATAAGTATTGCTCACAGTTTCTCCCGCTTTGAACACCATGCCCGAAATATCCTAATATATTTTTGAGGTTAAAAAAGCAGCCTATACTAATCTAGATCATGATCTAGATATATGTATGACAAATTTATTTAGTGGTTTTTGAGTTAACTTCTTATGAATATCTAAACATCCTCACTCAATTTATGTATTAGTTTGAATAGTTGTTATGGCAAAGCAGTACTATAGGTGTAAATGATAATAATTATAGGTATATAATAGCAAGAGATTCAGCAATAATTAATACATGGTTCATGAACTGAGTACTTCGATATATTTGATATTCGATGATGTTTAACAATCCTATAAAAAACAGTATAGATATCAAAAATATTTGCCATACATCATACTAATACAATAAATACAAAAATAATTGTCTGTACGTATGTTACGCTCTCATGACTAAACAGCTGAACTGATTTTGATGAAATTTTCTTAAATAATCTTGAACTTTAATAGATGACATGGACTTTTTAGTATATTGGTCACAAATAAATCTCCAAGCTGACGAAACCGCGTGTATAAGCTAATGCTAAACATTTAGAGAAAAAAACTTACGTCACCTTTAAAAGAAGTGCTTGGGACATAATGTATGAAAAGAGAGAGGATTATTTTGCCTATAGTAAAACTTTAAATCATACATACTGATGTAACATATTTTGTTATGTGTATTTGTACATGTGTTTATGTTTGCGTCCGTTATCACCGCCCTGATACAGTTTAGTGTAAATACTGATAAGGAATAATTGATAACAGATGAATAATATTATAATAAAATGTTAATATCACGTCAATAAAAAGCTATAAATCAATATGAACGTTTCAAACTGCGTATCAAAGCGACGTCCCGAGGAAAATTTCTTTGAACTTGCCATGTTATAAACAAAAAGATCTTTGCTAAGGGCTTCTCATTCGAATACCTACCAAATGTGTATGAGTTTAAACACGTATTCGCTTGCGTCATATTTTTGCGTAATCATGATTATTTATATTTTTTCAATGTATAGTCATGGCTAGCAACCAACATGTGTATTTTTTCATGACGTCACCCAATTCATTGTTTAAACTATAACATATTCTACAGGAATGTACTTAACGTTCAAAATCTATCCTCCATTTCCTCAAAATCGGTCAAAAGAAATAAGCCCTACATATTAACACCACGCTTATTGAATACATACGTAGTAGTAAAACGTCCCAGAATTTTGAATTGGCAAACACTGCAATCTTTGACTGCGGTCATCAACCACACATCACAGGCCGTAACCAAGATACCTTCTTACAATCGTTAAGGCTACGAAAAAGCAGAAAAAAATCCATCGCAAGGAAAGTCATTCTCATACATAACATTAGTGTAAACGATTTTAGAAAGGCATCTTTTTCTACAGCCTAAATTTTTTATCTTTTATAATCACACACCTCGCGTATATCCACGAAGGGGTAGACAGAGGTCCTAATTTGCACCATGTCTGTTCCTTTCTATGATGTAATAGGGGGTGTGCTAATCTAATTTGTTATTTAATAAATTGGACAATATTTTACAAGCCTATGCATATCACCTCACCCCATACAAGATTATAATATTAGATGTTGAAAGCTTTTTTGGTATTATATTTAAGTAATTTGTATCAACTTATTTTTTTTCTTATATAAAAATCTGCAATAATCTCAACTCTTGCGCCAAACACGTAAACCACGTAGTGTTGTTCCGTTTCGGAATCGATTTTTTAATGTTTTATGTAATATAATGATGTATGCAGTATTATTTATAAAATATACGTTTGTTTACCATCACGGTGAGCCGTGTGTGCTGCCAATCGATTTTCATGTTTATAATAATCGACGAAAGCGATACAAATAGGGTTGTGGGGTGCGACAAAAAAATACAAAAAAACAGAAGGTGTGTTATTATAATTATTGTAGTCTCATAGCTCGTGGGTTTAAATGGTGAACTGATGGTGTTATTGTATCAAAAATGAGAAATTAAATTCTTTAATTAACTTCATTGCTAAATATTGTGTTTAAAACGTGGGTAATTTTAATGATCGGAGATGTCAATGTGTTACTTTTAGAGAATCTATCTCAAGTAGATTTTATAGCTTTGAAATTATTTTGAACCCTTAAACCTCAAACCTTAATTGAGTTCAATATACTTGTAAACTTTAAGTGTGAATTCTAAATATCGAAGTCGAGATCATCCTAGTATTCCATTCATACTATGACTGGCTTAAGCAAATCTAATTTTAGCCTACTCTAATGTAATGACATGGAAATCTTCTATTACGTTTCTATCGGTCAAATCTAATTTAAAAAAGATTTTACGTCCGAATGTCAGCCTGACAACTGCCTCTGGCAAATTCAATGCCAAGTTTTTGTCATAAAAAAAAACGCATAAGGGTTTATCATTCAAAAGCTTCTTAAAAAATATATTTAATTTCCCGATGTGCCAACCCTACGTATAATCGATACCGAGCACCTTTGTTTAGAAACGGCATGTTCTCGCTCGCTTCGAGTTTACTTTATTCAAAATGTTTTTATAAACATTGTTATGTAGTGTTTTCTTATTGGTAGATAAAAATTGTTTATTAAAATCCGCCGTGAGTGCGGCCCACCCGTGCGTTCATCTTGAATATCAACAAGGACAAGATTTGCAATATTCTTTAGGAAATAGACTTGTAATGACAACATTTGAAATATACGCCTTTTGGAAATCGACTCGTAATATTTTTATGTATTTGAAAAATAGGCCCAACTCGCCTTATGGTGAGTGACACGAGTAGGACTGCCCATTAACTAGCACACACTATCCAGAACTATGGATTACCTTGCTTTGTATAATACTGCTACGTGGCATGGTTCTTTGCGGGTTTAACACCACTCTAAGATCCCGGGTCAGGTATTCAGTTTTTGCTCAGTATTAATCCAGAGTCTGTAATTTTTGCCCGAGGTTATAAACTTGCTATTACATCATGGAACGCAACAGACGAAAAGTGGGTACCCTGGTTGAACCTCTACTTACTCCTGCGGGGACAAAGGCGTGAAGAGTATGTAACACTGCACACGTCACCTAAATTGAAGCTTTTAAATCGAAGGACTAAACAGAAGAGCAAGTTAGTAGTTCATTCATATTTTAACCGACTTCAAAAAAAGGAGGAGATTCTCAATTGAACTGTTCTTTATTTTTATCTTTGTACCTCAGAACTTTTGACTGGGTGAACCGACTTTGATGTTACTTTTTTATTTTCAATCTTGTTAATTTGGATAATTATTTATTTATTTATTAAAGGACGTCTAACGAAGAATACACAGCATAATAAATACAATGTCGTAGCATTTGAACAATTAGCAATGTGACGTGCCTCTTCAATTATACATCTTAATATTAATATTTATGACTACCGAACGCTCTTTAGTTCCGTAAATATGATACGTTAATGCTCTATATAGAAGACTCGCTAATTATTTTCCTTCGAAGCCTGTATTCTATAACAGTTTAGAATCCACGTGGAATCGTAATGCTTAAATACAAATATGTTTTAAGAGTATCATATGATCAAATTAATTAATCCACGAAGCATTTTTAATTAATAGTTCTAGAGTTTGTAAAATATACAGAACTAAATCAACGGTTTCTTCATTAACTTACATGTAAATATTAAAACATTTTTACAACAAAATATTTTTTATATCCGCCCAGATAGCGACCACCGTACACAAGGTGGTAAAACCCGCCATAGTGGCCCACAAAAATGTGCCCCGTTCCGGGATCAGCCTGAGTATATTCGGTTCCAAGAGGCCGGCATATTTGTGTCTACTGCCAAGGGGTAATCATCTCTCATCAGTCGACATTCCATTGAACCCCACTCCACTTACCATCAGAGGCAGTGGTCACTATGCCGCGCCTCTACAAAAAAAAATAAACTTTCGGATTACATCGCATACACTTTCGCATATAAATTCCACTGCAAATCCTTAGCGATTTATTGATTTCTTGTACAAAAATCCCGTGGAATCCGTTTGATACAGAATTACTGTCCACGAGGGAGTGTTAAAATATGTTTTTCTACGAAGAATCGCTTAGTCATTACGTTTTGGTTACATGAATACCTTTGCCTTTAAAAATATCAATATTGATTATCCACTTCAAAATAGGGGCGGAATTTAATATAATAGATGTTTATATAATTATAAGAAGATACGTTTTGGAAAAAGATCGTCAAAGCATTTTTATATTTTGTCTTAGCAAAAATAACATTAAGTAATATAAATAGCTGAATGAATGAACTTCAAATGGCATACGAGTATACACTTTTGTGTTCACACGAAAAATTGTTTTTAACATAAATAAAATTAGGGGTATTTACTTTCCTTCACATGAAGAAAAAAAAACAATTAAATATAACGTGTATAGGTGATTTGAAATTTTGAATTTATTCAGCTATTTCTGTGACTGACTTTACATTACTATGAAAACACTCACATTGTATTGTCTCAGGATGGCGAGAGCACTGGAATACCAAACGATACTTTGTAATTCAAGGTGTTGAATGGTGTTTCTACTGTTTATGGGCGGTCGTATCGCTAACCATCTGGCGAACGGCAAGCTCGTCTAGTCAACAAAATAAAAAAAAAAAAACGTTTCTCGGCAACAAGTAAACAGCGTCTACGCGGTGCCAAAGGGTCTCACATAAATAAGTTTATTTTCGCAGTATATCAGAATACAATGTTTATTCATGGACTTGTATATTAACATATTTGTAAAGGGCCGAAATTCAAGTTTCTTTACACGCGTTATACAGATCAATAGATCCTCGATGATTCAATTAGCGAATTAAGAGACTTGGCTACTTTAAATAAATAAATATACATCAACATGGCAACGCTGTAGGTCTGACAGAGTACGTGATGATCTGACAGAGTTCATCTATTTCTGTCACCAAGCAAAGCCCAAATTCTAGTATAGTCAAAAAGATCAGAACAAATACGGCCCTAGCCTGATTTAACCCAACACCTGTCATTTCAAGGCGGACTTCTGTAAGATAGGAACACTTCAATCAAGCATTCGTTCTATAGACGAGTAACACAACACCTCTACTTTCCCTCCAAGGCAATCCACACCGAATGCACAAGAAGGCACGGGGAGACATTTGACGCGTCCCTAGGCACACATTTAATGTGTATACCTCATGATTGCCAATTCACTTTGAGGTCTATGCGGGTTCGCAAACATTTCCCGGCCTCTCTTCCTTCTCCGCTCCTCCCAACCCAAGAGGGCTCCTTCTTCTTTGCCCACATTTTCTACCCGATATCTAGGGTACCCTTCCTACTTTCTTCCATAGCCCTGCAGTAGCTAAGAATGGGAATTCCAGTATCCTATTCGCAGGTTTCCCCCAGGGTTGATTGCGGGGTCCGAAACAAAAAAAAAACACGTCTCTATCACTTTCAAAAGAGGTCATATCCTCTACTGCATTTAAAAACATCATAACTTACGTATATAAGAATTATCAGTACGAATATCGAAGGTACGTGGAGTTAGGCCGTACTTGTTGTGGTGTTGTGGTTTGTACTACATCACAACATTACTCTAAGATCACAGGTCACTGTTGGACCAGCCATTTTTAATTTTTATTATTATTTGTAATTAAGGTTCATGATGTTTGTTAATGTTGCGGCTGTGACTAGTGAATCGCTTTTCATTCTTTCTTTCTTTCACTTCAGCGTGGTGGGTAAGACCTTAACCTTCTCAGTAATACAAGCCCGTGCCCACCAGTGGGACGATATATACAGAGCTATTATTAATATTGAATCACCTGCCGTATAGTTCTCAAGGACGTATTTCAAGACATTAATTTACTTCCCATTGTTAATTCTAGTTTTGATGGTGTGGTTGACATTCAGTTATCGGTTATTATATATTATACCTGTTTATTTATATGTACCAGAGCCTCTATCCACATAGTATTTTAAATATTTATGCTATTCTGCAAAATAAAATGTATCTAACTATTTCTCAATAATCTCCATTGTTGTCTTAGGACGAATTTTTGCAAAGAAAAATGCATTCGTATTTTTTTTTATAGTAGATGTTATCTTGGTCTTCTTTGTGAATTATCGCTTGCTTTAACGGTGAAGGAAAACATCGTGAGGAAACCTGCATACCCAAGAAATGTTCTATAAGAATTTTCGAGGGTGTGTGAAGTCTACCAATCTGCACTAGGTCAGCATGGTGGACTAAGGCCTAATCCCTCTCAGTAGTAGAGGAGGCCGGTGATCAACAGTGGGACAGTATATAATACAGGGCTGATATTATATATATTATATTATTATATCTTGGTCGTTCAGCTAGGACGGTTATATTTAATATCAAAGTTATATCAAACCAGATATATATGATTATACATACCTTGATCTGACTTTAAGTATATGGTTGTTATTAAAAATAATCGTGATACTACAGCTTTTTGAAATTTTTCTTGTTAGTATTATAGATTATTTACAGAATTTCCTAGTTTGATTATTTTATAACAAGTTTGAAGTATAATTTTATTAACCGGCTTTTTGTAAATTCAAAAACTTTAATATATTGCTAAAAGATAAATAAAAAACAGATTACGACACGTTCTACTGCCTTTTTGTTGCCACTTTTCATTACGAACACAATCCCGGGGCTATACCGGGATCCCGGAATTAACTGAAATATCAAGATCCCGGGATTATAAAAATGGATCGAATCCTCTAATTTTGACTTATCAAACTGGGCAGCAAATTGCAAGCAATTACAATTGCAATTGCAGCAAGCTTGTGATGTGATATAATAAATACACAGGCCTTTATTCCAAAAGAGGTAGGCAGTGGTGCATAAAGCCACCCATTTGTCGTTCCGTCCCATGATATGATTGGGGAGCCTATCGCCACATCATAAATACCAGATTCCGGGCTAATACTGAACAGAAAAACCAAACATCACTTTGGTCGAACTAGGATTTGAGCCCTGGACTTCAGTCATGTGCTTACGCAACTACGCAGCTAATCAGATTTTTTATAACAATATAAATTCCTTAATAAGTCATCACTAAAAAGGTCAAACCTTATCGATTTCATGTTACATTACCCAGATCTATCATATTAACATATTGATAATGAAAGTTAGTATAAAAAAAAAATTGCCAAACAGGTTGTTACACGAGTCATCGGCCTTTACACGTGGTCCGTTGTTTATTAATTTTAATTCATAACCAAACAAGTTATACTCGTATAAAGACGTTTTCCGCATCAAATGTTTCCGCATTAAACACGAGTAGTGCATCGACTTTGAGTTACACGAGCCGCGACGGATTTGGGCGTGGGGCTCATGACCCCCACACGAAATATAGATGCTAGAATGAAATGATTTATTTGTTGTAAAATGTTAAATATCATTTGGTCTGTCAATATTAACTCTACCATCAGTTCGGAAAGTTCCCACCAGAGAAGAACGGGCAAGAAACTCTGGTGTTGCTCTTTTCAATCAACGGTAAAGACTACAGTACAGACTAATCGTATTTTTTCCCCTCTCTTTATAATTAAAGAGAGGGGAAAAAATACGATTGGTCTTTTATTGTTTAGAGCAGTTCATTTATATGCTCGTAAAAAATAATAAATTAATTTAAATTTTCATATAACTGCAGGCATTCCTCTCAGGAATCATGATTTTTTATGATTTTTTATGGTTTGGTTCAAGTATATGTCGAAGTATTAACTCAATGTCACCTTTGATACTAGAACATTGGTAAAGGATGACATTGTTCAAAAGGTAACCCGAAGCTAAAAATACCTCAGTTTACATGTCGTGACCAATTTAACAGAAAACAAAAACAAACGTAAATAACCAAAAAGGGAATCCGGTAGGAATCAGGTTGTATAGACGCTTTGCCACTGTAATATACCTAGTCTTGCCATAAATATTGTAATAAAGAAAAAAGAAAATTGTTAACTGCAAATAACATTTATTACTTTTACAGTGTGTCAGTTTAATACATAAATATAAAACAATTAAAAATATAAAAAGCTTATTCGAAGTGGTCTCCATTGGCTGCAATACAGTCCTTTAAACGATGAGGCCAGTTATCAATAGAAGCACGCACTCTTTCCATGGGAAAATTCTTCACTGCCAATCGTATAGATTGTTTTAGGGACTCCAAATTATCATGGCGTTTAGAGCAAGCTGTACTCTCTAAAACTGACCACAAATCATAATCCAGCGGATTAAGATCGGGACTAGACGACGGCCAGTCTTCAGCTCTGATGAAGTCCGAAACGTTCGATTCCAACCAAGACTGCGTGGACCGAGCTTTATGACCCGGCGCCGAGTCTTGCTGGAAGGACCATACTTGGTTATTGAACATGGTGATGTTAAGGGGCTTAACTACCTTCTCAAGAATGGTATCTTGATACACTTGTGCCGATGTTTTGATACCTTTTTCACAAAAATATGGCTCAGTCACTCCTTCATAGCTAACACCCCACCAAACCATCACTGAAGTCGGATAATGTCCACGTTGCACTCTGTCGACTAATTGGGAAGCTTCCTTAGAGCTTTGAGCATAAATACGGTCATTTTGTTTGTTAAAATGTTGCTCAATTGTAAAAATTTTCTCATCCGTAAACAAAATTTTTCTGTGACCTCCCTTTGCGTACCGCTTCAGTAGTTGTTTCGATTTTACCACCCTATTCTTCTTTAAATTATCAGTTAAGAAATGGCCAGTGCGTCTCTTATAGGCTGCAAGTCCTAAGTCATCTTTTAAAATACGCGACATGGTTCTAGGTGCTATCTTCATTTCCCGAGATAAAATCTTTTGCTTTCGGACAGGATTTCTTCGAATTCTTTCCCTTACTGCTTTGACCACCTTTTTCGTACGAACACTACGTGGACGGCCAGATCTTTTTCTGTCACAAACAGAGGAGGTCTCATTGTACCTATTAATAGCCCGGTACACAAACATTTTACTAATACCAAGTGTATGGAGAGTTTTAAAAATTGCATTTGGCTCCATACCTACTTTGTGTAATGCTATCACAGCGATTCGGTTCTCTTTATCACCCCACACCATTTTAATATCGCAAAATATTTTACAATGTATTGGCGCCAAAATGAGAAAACACAATGAACAATCGTATAAAAATGACAGATTCGAAATTCAAATGTAATATTTTTTTATAATTAAGTGTAACAGTATTTATGGCCAGACTAAGTAATTAAACTATTTTGCGGATTCTACAGCGATTTGTGTTATGATTTTCTCTCGACGTTTCGAAAGCTTTGTAGCCTTGTTACAGGGCGGACTGATAGTCATCCGAAAAGTCAGTTACAATATCTACATATTATTCGAAACGTGGGAAGAAAATTATAATACAAAAACCGCGATAAAATCCGCTAAATAGTTTTATTTTAATGTCTAACATTTGCATAAGAAATCATTATGTCATCTTAGAATTCAGAACTGGTTTCAGAACTAAACTTAAGCAATGACATTATGTACGACCCTAGAACTGAATTTAGTCGATTAGTATTTCTTTTCCATTATAATTAATAAGTTTTTGAGGTTATATAATTACATTTATATTATTTTTCATCAGCTTTTACTGGCGGTCCCGCCCGCGTTGGTGTCTTTCAAGGTTAACATTTTCCTGAGATAAAAATCCCGCTATATATTTCCTCGGGATAGAATGTAGTCTCTATCTTTTCCAGCGTCTCAAATTATTGAATACATCGTTATTAGTTTTATAATATATATTTTTAGAACTTTTTTAAGAGAATAATGCCGTCATACACATTTATGGAACTTTAACCGTCTACGCAGCGCACGCAACGAAAGCTCTTAAAAGGAATAAATTTTCCCATTTTTTGCAATATTTTTCATTAATCCTCCGCTCCTATTGGTGACAACATGATGTTATATAGCCTATGGTCTTAAACAAAAAATAAAATAAAATACTTTATTCATCACGTAGGCGAACATAGTTGCACTTATGATAAGTCAAGGTACATGAGAATATTTAATTATTACTTAAATAAATTAGATATCTTCCGCGATAAATGGGCTATCCAACACGAAAAGATTTTTTCAATTCGAACCAGTAGTTCCTGAGATTAGCGCGTTCAAACAAACAAACTTTTCAGGTTAATATAATTACATAAATAATAGGTCATTCAGCCACGGCCTAACACCGTATTTTTGAAAACACATTAACCAAACAGGATTTATTACCAGTAAACTGTTATTATGGAAATTATTATTCACAAGTCATATAACGTGTCCGTTGCAAGGTTGCGTTGAACTTAATTAGAAGCTCGCGAGGTTACACGTGAGACGATTCGCGAGCTTTAAGCTCCGACCTTAGCGGGGTTAGGAAAGATATTCTAATGTTTTGATGTTTGTTACAATGCAAGGACAGATATGTGGGTATTTGATGATAAAACCCTGATTATTGGAGCTACTTTAATCCCGGAAAAGTGCATTGAAAAATAATAGATAGTTAAATAATAATGATATAAGTTTAATGTTACAAATCAAAATTGAACTAGTTTTCGGATTTGGTCCCGGTTTTTTATATTTTAATTTTCCTTCCTTTCGAACGTTTTTTTCCTTTCTTACCTACTTCAGTCCGCCCCGTGACTGTAAAGGCTCCAGTCTTCGAAACGTAGGAAGAAAAATAAAATGCAAAATCTGCGATAAAATCCGGAAACCAATTAAATAATGTTAATAAATGTTAGGTATAGTCTATGGCGTGTGATTATGGCCTGTGACAGCGGCAGCCATTGAATTGCAGTGACGAGCTGAGAGTGTCGATTGACGAGAGATATCCCTCGTCAGTCGACAAATGTATACCTATTTGATACCGGATATAAACAGGCTAATCCCGGAACGCGATATACGTGTGTCACTGTGGCGGGATTCAAACCTTGAGTACGATGGCCGCTATTCGGATGTAACAAGTATCCTACTTAACCTTAATTAGTAAAGGAAACCTATTCTCAGCAATGGGACATAATGTTAGATGGCTGATTATGAAATATTTTAATGTTTCATGCTACCCGTCATATAAATGTACAAGCCGACCAAATACAAAAGTCACACTCTAATCTAGGCTCCCAAATAAGGTGTACTACTAATGATATCTACATAAGCTATTTAAGATATTATACTGTCAAACAAAATCAACTTATAACTTGTGGAAGGGTCCCTAAACATGACCAAATATTCCATAATTAATTTCCCATGGAAAATCTCAACTTCTTGTTGTCTCTATAGCAAGATAGATGGCGCTATATACAGTTAAGAATACTCTTTATTTTCGTATTAAAATTGAAGGACGAAAACTTACTCGTTTTTCGCCTAATGGTCACCACAAATGAACCTCATAAAGAAAACTAACACTACTCAAAAATTTGAACTATGAAGTTTTATGCAGCAATTAAATTTGCTTCAATGTCCTTCAAACCAGTATAGAACAATATATAATTGTACAATTTTGGGCATAAAATATATTGACGTCAGAGTTACGTTTGGATTTTCTAAGAAATTGAAATAAAATAAGTTTTATTAGCTTAAAATGACATACAATTATAAGAAGATAAGAGTATTTGAGGAATTCTATAAGATCACAAGGGCTACGCGCTACTCGTATGTCGACCTTGATTTGCAAAACAAATGGAAATTACGGTTACCAGTGAAAAAATGGTTATGTCGGACTCGGAAGTCTCTCGAACTATTTGTAAGTCACGTGACTTCTGATTTGAGACTCTGACTGACCTATATAAAGGATACCCAAATAAACCCTGCGCTTGCCTCCTTAAAAATATGTGGAATTATACCGGAGACTACAGAATAAATCCGAATTTGTCCCTTCACAATCCGCTACGTACAAATGAGTGTTCAACTTCCGATAGGCAACGGCTTGGCTGTGCCTTTAGCTTTGCAAATTCTATGGGCGGATGCTGCTTACCAACAGGCGTATCGCTTACTCGTTTGTCTCTAAACCAATAAAAAAAAACATACTACCTGCTGCAGGCCATCTTTTGAAGACATCACATCACCCCAAATAATTTAAGTTGCACGATAATTCATAACAAGTGTATTGAATCCACGTTACCATATGAAAAACAACTTATCCCTGTGTTGGGGTCACAATAGACCTTCCACCTGACCCAGACTCGCACACGAGAGACCTAGAACTCGATATGTACTACATTTAAATTACTATTTCAACAGTTAATAACAGCTTAGTAAAACCTTGAATTATCAAACTTTACTCATGCACGATTATTATTAATTTGTTTTGTGCTATTTTATATCCTTAAGTAACAATAAGTCTAAGCTATCTCCACTTCCTAAATACTTCTGGTATCCAAGGTTTGTTTGCTAAATGAGGAGTATTTTTAATATGTTTTTGACATTTATAGAATACAGATTACTGATAAGAATATTTTTAGACGAAAATACGGCTAAAATTATTAGCATAAATTTTGACGCTAGCCCAAACAAAACAGCGCGATAACATTATTTTTAGAAGCTATTAGAAATTTATAATACATATTATAGAAAAAATATTAAATGTCATATTTCTTCAGTGTTTACTTTGGTTATTTTTTTTTTAAAGAAGTTATCCCTAAATCTTTGCATATAACCGTAACTCGTGCGCCGTATATATAACGAATACTCGAGGCCAAACGGTTCCAATCAAACGCTTGGGAATTGCTTGGGCCTTAAGTAATTTAAGTATTTTTGGTGTTACTACAAGACATGTTTGATCTAAATACTAATTCAGATTAAGCTCATTATGTTACTGGACATAAGCTAGTTTCAATGATTTTATTATAGAAATATGTATTTACTAATGTATTATCAAAACATAAAAATCCTTTATTCATTTTAGAAAAATAGTCTAAATTTTAGCAACAAAATTTACATAAAGTTACTTATGTTTACGTGAATGTTAGACATTGAAATAAAGCATTTTTTGGATTTTATCGCGTTCCCCCATGACCATCAAGGCTGGAAACTCTTCGATACGAAGAAAATTATAATATAAGAAACACGATAATATCTGGAAAAAAGTTTTTTTTATTCCTTTGTATTTTAGAGGCTTTTGGTGACATTTCCAACATGCCAGCCCCATCATACCTTAAACATTATCATCCTGTCCTAAATCACTACATAGTATAAAACAAAGTCGCTTTCTCTGTCCCTATGTGTGCTTAAATCTTTAAAACTACGCAACGGATTTTGATGCGGTTTTTTTTAATAGATAGAGTGATTCAAAAGGAAGGTTTTGTATGTATAATAACATGCATTAAATATTGGAGAAATATTGCACCCGTGCGAAGCCGGGGCGGGTCGCTAGTTACTAATAATATTATAAATAAGTATAGCGGCTTCAGATAGGGGTTAACGATAATATCCGGAAAATAGTTTTATTCCAATAAGTAAATTTGCATTTGGCCTTGATCCTCAGTAAAAATGACGTAGGCCGACACATTCCATTTAAAGACTTATTTTAGAAACTAATTTTGATCTCTAAAGACATACTTCCGGTCCTGATCATAGCTGGTGCGAGAGATAATGTCATGGAAAAGTGACATTTACTATGATCAAGATTATCAGGTCGCTCGAAAATCTCCCCAGCCCACAAAATAAGTATAAGATCTTATCTTAATTACTAATATATCTACTACTAATATATTCACAAGTTATGGAAGAGGTTGGTATACTGTTTAAGGCAGCACTCTAATTTTATAGAGCGCTGGCCGGTTAGAAATCAAATTCAAGTATTTAAAATAATTTGTCAATTAGAATCGAAAAATTGTTTTTATATTGGTATTTTGATTGATTATATTTTCTGCAATTATGTACCCTATATTTAATATGGGAAATATCTCCACACAGACCAAAAAATTAATATATTTAGCTATTTATATAAAACTACTTCGGTGGCGTATTTTTTTGCGCCGTGTTACGAGTTACTGGCTTTTTGTGCTTTATTAGCGTGGAGTCTGGAATACATCTCCGATATGGCGATAGGCTCGCTTCCTATCACATCATGGGACAGAACGCACAGACCAAACATGGATTCAATGGTTGCACCACTGTCTACCCCATCAGGAATACAGGCGTAATGTGTATTTTCTTTATTTCATAACTATATTCGAATAATAAAAGTAGGTATTATAGTATATGTAGGATTAAACTTTTGACATACAGCAAAGTGAACCAACACCTGCTGGTAAGTGAAGTGAGGTGTAAGTAGTCCACTAACGCTTTATCCCTAGTCGTAACAATTATGACGGCCTGTTTATTCAGATCTTTTAATTTTACCAAATACAATAGCAATAATAGAATATATTTGTTATCATCGGCTTTACTAATTATTGTGTACGCAATATTTTAACTATTTTGTATAAAATATAACAATAAATTATAAATAACGTCATGGAGTAATGTGAAGTAAGTTTAGCGGTTTAGTGAATGTGTCTTTCCGGGATCGGCCCGAGTATATCCGGTTTCATACAGGCCAGCATAATTGTGTCGACTGGCGAGAGGTAATCATGCGCCGTCAATCGACACTACTAGACGCCTATCCGCTTAATAGGGCCAGGGTATTGAAATAATATAATATCTAACGTTTAATCCGTTCAAGGTTGAATTTTCAAAAATGCCTTTGAATCGATGAATGAAGTTGAAAAATTTCCTGCTTTTATAACCTCCGTGTAGCCTTCGATGTTTGTTAGTAAGTTAGGATATTCAGTATGATGAAACGAGGTGATAGAATTCAACTCGACCATAAATAACAAAATTTTATCTAAATTATTATTAGAATAATTACAGTGGCTTTTTTTTAAAGATATATTAGTACATCATTTATTTAAGGCGATAAATGGACCTTGAGGTATCGCCTTAATAAACTACGTATTTTTTTATAAGCGCGGCAATGTGACCCCAGTGCGCCTGATGGTAAGCGGAGTGGGGTCCAGCTAGAGTCGACTGACGATAGATGGTTATCCCTCATCAGTCGACACAATTATGCCGGCCTGTGTGTCCAGTTATTTTATCTTTTATCTATTACAGATACAAATTTCGTTTCGTTCCCTTGTATTTACCCTGTTCTATAAAACTGAGAATTTATTAATTTTAATGGTAATTTAAATCACCGACAAGTTTGTCAAGGAAAATCGGGACAGAACGGACCCTTAAATATTTAGTTATTTCACCCCTTCAAATACTTAGTAAGAACATAAGATTTTCTTAAAGCAACTACAAAGTCTGGAAAATTCGAGAGAAACTTGACCAATTCAAATGCCCAGTACTAACATAAGATTTTCTTAAAGCAACAAAGTCAGGAAAATTCGGGACAAAACTGACCGCTAAAAAAAACTCACCGCTTCATCTAAGTGGTCACCATCTTCTCCCCTAAGCAGACACATCCAGGTACGCCACTGAGCACTGAGTTTCTCACTTCACTAACTGGCAACCGTCACAATGCGCCGCCACCGTACGAATAAGCACAGATGTTTTGAACACACTGTAACAAAAAAAATAACAATAATAAACTCTTGTCCGTGGTTATGTTTGTGTGCTGTGTTTATGATTGAATATTAGACATGGCACTGGCCTTTAAATTGTAATAAAGAAGACGTATAAAAGAAGTCAGACTAAGCTGTATGGCTGAAAACCTTTGCCTTCTCTTTAAGGAGTAAAACAAACAAAAAAAATGTTTATGAATATAGGTGTTTGAATTGTCAATTATTTTTTCGATATTTAAAAATGGAATGTTGAATGATTGCAAATACGCCTTTGTATCTTGCTAAGAGTTGCTAGTTGCTACTTGTTAAATGAAAGGCGAGGGTTATATGTTGGTATGGAAAAATTGATATGTAAAGAAGCATCATCACCAAGAAATTTGGAGTTCAAATTATTGTATGGCATAGCAGATAATGATGACAATTTTAGTAACTGGTCATCTTTTGCCTTAGCGACATGCACACAATTTATTTAATGAAGTATCAAAATTGAAATTATGATAATTAATTTTTACGGTTATGGTTTAACTACTTTATGGTACCTAATTATTAATTATACTTGCTTATTTCTAATTTCCTTAATTCCTAATTACACGTACTACATTCTTGTAATAACCCTACTTAGATTTTGGACAGTAGAAAGACTATTTATTAAATATAAACCAACAAAAATTATGACCACGGAAAAGCAATAAAATATATCATAAAAGCGATACATACGCAATATTATATATTTAAATATCTTTTATGACCTAAACCCTTTTATAGCCATTAATCAGGAAATTATTTGATATAAAAACTTGTTGCAAAATCAATATTTCTAGGCGGACATCGCCGAAGAGAAAACTAGTTATATTAATTTATGTCTGTGTCAAAACTAGATTTAAATAGATAATATGTATTATTTTTGTGAATTTCGTTTTCATAATTTGGAAAAGATTTATTGAAAATAATGTCTATTTTGATCAAAGTAAGATATTTTGATAACATTTGGATTAAATTGTAGTTTATACATAGGCATTTATTTAAATCATTTTTTAGGTGTTAATAAAGTTTTTTTAATTTAATTAATAATGTATTCGATTAACCAATGAAGGAAATTTTACACTCACTATCTTAGAATTTTGAAATCCTGAATTTCTAGTATTAATAATATTAAAATGTTTTCTGACTTGTTAGTTAAGGATATAAAATTCAAATCTTTTGCTTTATCTAGACTGCCTTGGTGGCGTAGTTATGTCACGGCACGACTGCAGAGCTGAGGTCTCGGGTTCGATCCCCGGGTCGGGCAAAGTGATGTTAGATTTTTCTACTGAGTGTCAGCAGTTTGGAATTAGTCCCAGATGGCGATAGGCTTGCCTCCTATCACATCATGGGACGGAATAAACGTGCCTACCCTTCTTAAAATAAAAGGCGTGGGTATGTGCTATATTTAGACAACTGAAAAATGACTCATTATAATTTGCCTAAGAATTTTTCATCAGCACAAAGAACGATAACATTTGTGATCTTAATCATCACCATGAAGAAATATTTGATTGAGCATGCCTATCTTAAATAAGGTTTGGGAACATAATTTCCACAGCACTTCAGGCGTAGGTAAAGTATAATATTATGTTCATGCTGTGACAGCCTGTAATTAAAACAGCAGCAGCAATTACTTATGGAATTGTTAAAAAAACTGTGTATGATGTATGTTTTGTTGGCTGTTCAAATAAATAAATATCACTCTAACTTCTCCAGTGAGATTCTATGTAGAAGGGTACTATTTTTTTTTTTAAATACAGAACCCTTAATCCACAAGTACAGTCACGCACACATTTCACAACACTTTTACATAAACAAACCTTATTATTTTTTAAATATTGTCATGCCTCTATAGCCTATGACTAATTTTCAAACAGCCAATAAGTAACCGCAACGACCCTGAACCAAGGATTCTAAAATAAGTAATAAGTTCATGGTGATAAAGTGCAAATTCCAATGAAGTTGTTATTGACATATGACATTTTATTGAATTATGTGTCGAGCCACCTGAAGGGTTTGAAACAAAATATTTTTGTTTAAATGTATAGATAAGCAAAATACGTGGATCGTGTTACAACTGGGATATTTGTAAAAGTCCAAAACGATTCCAGCGTTTTAAGACCAAAGTTGGTATTAAATGATCAAAATCCATCATGCATCATCTAACAATTTTATCCTTTTTTATATTTGATAATTGAAAACTTAATTGGGAGCAAAACTGAGTACCAAGGCGAATTTCCGCAGGTTCAAAACCCAAGGACACACAAAAGTAGCTCTGATTTCTTAAGTTATGTGTGTATTCTTTGTGAATTATCGCTTGCTTTAATAGTGAGGGAAAACATCATGAGGAAACCTGCATAGCTGAGAAGTTTTCTATAGGAATTTTGAGGCTGTGTGAAGTCTACCAATCGGCATTAGGCGAGCGTAGTGGACTATGGTCTAATCAGCCGTAGGACAAACTTAAATGTCTTATTTGCAAAATATACACACGTTTCTGCAGTTAAGTTATATTTTTGTGTATTCTCATATTTATGTCCTACTCGTAATTCGAAGAAGCCATTTAAAATTTCATTACACTTCCTAAACACAATTACGTGTTTATTATTGTTTTTGAATATTAACATGTAATTGTTTAGATTAAACAATAAATGAAACTACTAAGAAGGCACGTTTTACTGACTGAGTGAGTTTTGACTCCAACACACAGAGTCGTAGGCAGAACGTTTGACTAAGTTTCTCGTATACTAAATTCCATCTTGATGCGATTAGATTGTCTACACCTGCACCCAACAAGACCTGCAGTGGCAGTGGTTTGGTTCTGCTGGTGGTAGGATATGCTATATCCGCCCGGATAGCGAATACCGTACACAAGGTGTTAAAACCCGTCATAGCGGCCCACGTAAGTGCGTCGCGTTCCGGGATCAGCCTGTGTATATGGGTCTCACAGACCGACATTATTGTGTGGACTGTCGACGGATAATCATTTCTGTTCAGTCGATATTTTATTGGACCCTACTCAACTTACCATCAGAGTCACTTTGCGGTGCTCATATAAAAAATATATATCAAAATGTTAAACGTAGTATAGTTCTATGCATCGATTTTAATTAGGAGCATGGTCTCACCCCCTCCAATACCACTAGACCAGTGCTGATGAACACTAGACTAATCCTAATGATAATGTCTGATCACTTAAAATGCAGAACTTCATCTTCCGTCGACCAAGACGCTCTAAAAACTAAGAAATATTCGTAATTTGTACATTTTTAAATATTTCCAAAACAAGCACGTGACTGTTTAAACAACTAATTTAAATCAGAATGTTCTAGAAAACAGGTTACCTAAATAATTAGTTTACGCAAAACATCCAGTTGCGAAGGCCTTTAACGGTTAAATAAGTTTGTAGAGCTAGAGATCCAGTTATACTGGTCGTTTGCCGAACAACACTTGTTTTGGCAGTCACCCGATAGTCAAAACTTGTGTTCCGTTACCCGAAGTTTCATTAAACATGGTTGTAATTATGTACTGTGTGGATTTCACGAGGTTTTGATATAAGGAATCGGTAAAATATAAAGTTCGACTACATTGATATAAAAACTGTTGTTTTGGTACCAGCTCCGTCTACACTGTCCCACTGTTAAATAGGCTCTACTAAGAATGTTTAAGGTAGCTTATCATGCTGTTGTTATTCGGGTTGGAAAAATCTTATGAACATATGTTATTGAGTAGGTTTTATCATTAAGATTTGGATCCCAAATATTCCATGAAAGAGTAGTCTTGGATACTTCAATAACCTTGAAGATTATTTATTAACTCCTGGTATTCTATAGTCGTACCAGCATCAAAATCCACTTAAACTAAGTATTATTTCTTTTATTTACCCACTCTTCTTTTAAACATTCATGTTTACTATAAAATTGCTTAAATTTAATTCAACATCTTAAACAGGCCGGCATAATTGTGCCTGGTGAGAGATCATCTTCCATCAGTCAATACTTTGGATCACTTCATTTAGAAAGTACTATAGTTAATTTCCTAGGCCCGTAAATAAAACACCATACTGTTTGTCTTACAAAATTCCTTGTGGAATCTAGTCGTCAGAATACAAGCCCATGTTCCAAATGTGTCATATAACAAACATTGGGCGTGTGACCAAGCCTCCGATACTGTGGCAGTTCCACGAATTGATAAATTATTATTACTACTGCTGATCATATACAGGCAGCTTATGGGCTAGTATTCTCATAACTCTTATAGCAACCTTCGCATTATGTATAATGCTTTCAGAATGCTGTTGGAGCTGCCATGGTTCTGTAGCGCTTCTGGTATGTTTGCTGATGTTAGAGTGGACTGTTTCTTCGCCACTATGCGCTAGCGATTCCCTTCTCTAGTGCGCAGGATCAGGGCAAGAACCAATAGCATTCTGGCCATGGTAGCACGCAGATTTAACTTTGAATTCACTGTTGATATCTCTCATGGATTAGAATGTCGTTCCTCGTTTTTAAAGCTGTAATTATTACAACATAGTATAAGTTTTCTGTGTACAATCTAACAATTTTAAGTCTTGAGTTGCTCGCAAATAAATAAATCACATGGAATTCAGAAATATATTTGATTTCTTGTATAGTTAAGTAAGGCACACCTATTAATGAAATCAATTGAAATTATCATTAACAATGAGCATAAGCAATTGGGAAAATAAATAAATTAGATTTTACATGCGTCTTCAAGTGCAAATAATCTTAAAATTTTGACAATCTCAAAAGTAGAGCCATAAATATTTGCACAATTAAGCTAACAGACAATGCAGAAAGTGGAACTAGAGAAAATAGAAACCACATTAATACTCGCGAAGATCGAATATTTGTACAATATTTGGTACATTTCTACAAACAAACGAGTGTGGCACCATAGATTTAACGCCATGGCGCATAAATTTAAAAACAAAAAACGTTTGATTAAAGCTGGATATCTATTATCTATATTGTACGGTTGTAGTGAAATCTTGGTTGGGCAATTTGAGAGTTTATTTTAAATTTGCAAGAACATAGGACTTATTCGAGATTTTAATTAGTGTTTAATATGGCTGCCCTGTTATATCTTAGAATGATAAGTTTACCAAAAGCTAAGTGTGTAAGTTACATCTCCGCTTACCCACTCTAAGGTACACGTGGGCTTCATATAAATAATATATGTAAAAAGAATGTATTATCTTTAATAGAATTATTTCTAGCACGGTTAATAAAAATAATTATTTATTCTATGAATTGATAGATTTTATAACATTTTAATTATATTTTGTATTGATTGAAAAAATAAACTTCATATGTCGTTGCTTTGTGAAGAATAAGCAACGCAGGAGGTTTTATTTAAATAGTTAATATAAATAACTGATGTTATAAAGAGATAAAAATAAAACAGTTGTCTACGATGTGAACGTTAAAATTTTGAGTTTCCGTGAATATTATTAATATTTTAATATGTTTCGAATCTCCATTTATCTTCTGATTTGGTTGATTATATTCCGATTTTTACATCGCTTTAAATAAACTGTTAATAAAGATGGAAGATTATTATTATAAAACTTGAGTTATTATTTCAACGCAGAATAAATATTCTGAATTATTAAACTTTTGCGATGGTTACTTTTGTTTTTGCATTTATAAGTTAATTTTAGGAATTAGTACTATAAATTTATCTCATGAACTACAGCGAATTCGTTTAGTTTTGGATATCTCCTTTACAAAGGAATGTATTATAAAATCCGATTGTTTGCCTATCTATCCTTACTGTATGAGTCCATTAATTATCGTCGATTGGAATATTTAACGTTTAATAAGGTTGTATCAATGTCAAAACTATATGATTATACGTACAGGTCTAAATTTTGGCTCTAAAATTAGCATAAGAATTTATGGCCATTTTTCACAATTGAATAACACCGCCATCTATCGCACACAACTATAACTAACTTGTGTTTTAGTTGAGCGTTGGCCGAATAGCGACATCTGTATGTGGTAACCTGTAGTATTGTTTTTTCGAGCCCCACGTCACGCCTGTTGCATACGGCGAGCCAATTGTTTACACAACACAAAGACCCTTGTTTGTTTTTCGCTAGACGTTTCCTGGTTTGTTTTGTGTGTGAATGTGTGTATGTGTTTGTACGTATGCGGCTGTGTTTTCACAGCCGGCTGTGTGCGTCGAGGACGGTACACAAAAATGTTGTTGTTTGCAGAGAACGACTCGGCAGGTCGGCAATACTCATGTTCGAATTTTATTTTCACGTTTTAAAACGATTGAAATGGATTTAATGAGACACGATTGTCTTGCACGCCTTTCTAAAGCTTGTGAATAAACTGGTAGTTGTAAATATACGATTCTTTCGTACAGTGCGAATGTCCTTGAACAGTGCTATGTACCTATTACGTAGTAAAGTACTGTTTCTTTGATTCGCAATGAAGCTTCCACAACAAAAACTGCACCATCTTCCATCTTGATTTAGCGTTGTAAAAAATGGCAAAACTGTTACCGAATTTTACGGCTGACTGACCATGTCGCTTGGGAATAAAATGGCGTATCTTTACAAATTAGCCAAGGTCGTGGAAATTGTTTGGCGAACTCGTTAATTTGGGAGATTTTAAATTGACTAGCGACTTACGAATTGTCATGATGATAGTTTTAAAATATTTTTTGTGACGTTCGTCTCACGGTAAGCGTTAAAACATAGTCAAAGTGGGTACATAATATTATAGTTAATGTCGGGAATACATTATGACTTATGTCTGATGCAATCCGAGTAACTACATGGAATTTTGATTTAGCTACTGTTCTTCATGAAACTGCTCTTCATACTGACACAAACCTAAGTTTCATGAGTAATTGGTCGCAATATTACATTAAACCATTGCTTCCCAAAGTGGTCCAGGTGGACCCCCAGGGGCCTATGGGAGACTTGACGGGGATCTATGTTGATGTGACCGAAACAGGGGTCCACAATTCGTAAGAGAGGGTCTACCAAAAATTTACATGGTTTTGATAGTAACTAAAATGTTGGCTTCAATTCACTTATCAATGTAGCAAAATAACAATTTATTTTATTAATTTTAGAAGCTCAGTGATTACTTGATGTAAAAACATGCATTTTCTGGGGAATATGGTAGAAATTTAGCTGCAGAGGTTCCACTGGAACCAGAAAAATTTTGAAAGTGGTTTATGAGAAACAAAAGTTTGAGAGCCTCTGTATTAAACTAATATAAATTAAATATATTATTGGTCCTGTAGTTTTGCTGTACTCGGATCTGTATCAAACTACAAACCTAATTCTTGTAAGTCCATTTCATAGATTAACCTGAAGATATTGAAAAGATCTTAAATAAATAGGCTGTGGCAAAGTTCACATGTTAACAAATAAACTATATTTTGATACTAGTTTTCTTACAAGCCCTACTTATCTAATTATTTTTTCAAGCTTACTTTGAAAATAATGACAATATTTAATTTGATATTTAGAAAATTTCTTCACACTTCTCAATAGGCTTAGAACAGTAGACAAACAAAACAACTAAATATTTTTTTTTAATCAAGACTACTTATAGCTGGTACAGTCAGACAAAGCAAATGTACGCGGTGGAGGACCAAATGGATTACACATTAATATAAACTAGTTAAAACAAAATAGGGCCGACTACGATTTTGCTGGCACAAATTTATTTTTACGGCTCAATGGTTTTTATGGGAATGTAAAATTAAGGATTAAGACGTTATTTAAACGTAAGCAAACTTTTAAGGAAATTGCAGCAAAATAATAGATAAAGTAAACTGTTTCTATCACCTTATTTCTATGTCCATTTATCGCTGTATGTTACGACTAGTAGCGAGTAAGGCCCTCTTTGTTCTATATACACTCTCTGAGCCGATCTGGTACTTTGAATCAGATGGGTCACTCTTTCCGATATTCGTTCCCAACGGACTTTTAGTTCATTTACTGCTGCTGCTGAATTTGCAGCTGTAGCTGTCTGATGCTCCCGACGTGTATACCGGATATAGCGGTCTCATGTGAAGTTGTAGCTCTTCTCCCTGTTCCAGGTCTCCTAGCTACACTCCCGATTTCCTGGTAGCCGTCAAACATTTCAGATTGGTTTAGCGACACAACTATACGTATACCTATGAGACTCCCTCCTAAAGCGGAGCAACGTCTCTTGCTGCGGTTTCCATGTTGATATGACGTCGAGAACCCGGCATATCACGATTATTATCAAAATCAAACAAAATTGTAAAAAAACAACGTTTGACCACACCGCTTAGAATAACACTGAGAACACGAGTAACAAGATCTGTGCATTGCATGTTTTTTAATGCAATTCACTTCTGCCTGCCCACTTCAATAAACGACTCATGCTGTCCCCCGAACTGTTTATGATGCAAAAACATGTCAACTATGCAATCAAATGCTTCATTTCGCTAATTGCCTTTTAAGTTATTACGACAAAATTCTAAAAAGCAATATGGTGGACCCTATTTTGTTTTGAGTAGTAACCGCTTCCTTTCAACTTATATTCATTTAGAGTTGTTGAAAATATGGCCTAATCGATTTAGAAAACTTCATATTCAATTATAAAACAACCATGTCCATGAACAAAATCTAAATAAACAGATGTAGTTTCAAACCCAGTCTTTTAAACTGGCATGGCCACGTGGACCCACTACACTTGGTAAGTGGAGTCGGGTCCAAATAGTGCGTATTGGTTTGACTGACAAGAGATGATTACCCTCGCCAGTCAACACAATTTTGCCGGAGCGTTTGGAGAAAAATAAAAAGATAACCAGTTTAGAAATTCTGTCAATTGACGAGAGATGATTACACTCGCCAGTCAACACAATTATGCCGGCCAGTTTGGAGAAGAATAAATAGAAAAAAAACTTAGAAATTCTGTTCTGTAATATATGATTAGTTACACGTAAGTCAAAACTGAAGACAAATCTAGATCCTTGACAAATGATCTTGGATTGATAAGTACGTACGTATGTTTTTATTATTTTTAGCGCAAGGCTACTGATTAAAATTTATAAAAGTACCGACTCAGGAACTGTATCATTCAGCGAACGACGAAACAAATTGTAAACAAACACTATGGCTTAATTCGAATCCGCGACGCAATACAAAACGATAATTATTAAAAAGTGGGTAGATTGAGTGAAGCATTGAGTCCGATGGATGAGGGCGGACCAGAACTGGTCCCTATAGTGCTCAATGGGGGACCCCTATGTCCAGCAGTGGAAGATTCCCGGTTGAAATAATGATGATGAGTGAAGCTAATTTTTGCTCCATCAATTTCATAAATGACAGTCAAGTTCAGTTAGTTTTATGAAAGCATAGTATTTTCAGCAACACCTTGACGGCCACTGCGACCTCTAATTACAGAGCCTTAGGCGGAGGCAAACCGGACACTGGACAACCGCCCGGGGACCTCGCACTTACAGGGGCCTTAGAGGACCTCTTTTATGATCTTACCGACGAAACTATTTAAACCAGGGAACTTCTTTTGCTTTCGCCTGGGTCTTCTCTTCGTTTAGGGCCGCCACTGTCTATGACTAATCCATACCCAACATTTTACCTCAAGGCAATTCTTACCCATGTTCCATGTTTACGCAATTCACGCCCATGCACTGAGGACATTTCTCGCGGCCAGGCACACAGTTCAGTCTGTATACGTCATGGTTGCCAAATTCACATTGAGGCCTCCGAGATCTCGCGAACATTTCCTGGCGTCCCTTCCACCAATCCTAATAGGCTTCCTTCTCCTTCCCCCACACTTCCTTCCCCAGATATCTCCTACCAACTCCACTCCAGGCCCCTGCAGTTGCTAAGCTAAGGAATTCCAGTACCCGATACACAGGTTTCCCCCGTGTTGATTGCGGAGTTTGATACAAAAAAAAACATTAAAGCACAAACCTAACCTTACTTAATATGAAATTATGATTAAACATATTCATTGATTGTAATTATAATGTCGGCCACGGTCACCTGTCGCAAAAACAAAATATAATTTAAAATAATTAGTAACCAAATACATTAGGATTAAGTAACCTAGTAGCTTGTTGCCTAGAATGTTGACCTTAGCATCCGGTTTTGAAGTCTAATGTATTCAAAATTAATGTAAAAGAAAGTAATTGGCTCTTAATTTTGTTGAGATAATATAGGCCTTATTATCTACGCCATACGGTATATTGGCAGTTCGTAACAAACATGTAACATACTGCGTTGAAAACTATAGAAATTGGCATGCAGAATACCAAGCTAATTACATGAGGATAACACGGTTGCGGATAAGTTTAGGTACATTTTCATAGAGAAATAGGCCTAGTAAGTAAATATGACATGAAAAGAGAATCGACAAGACTTAAACAAAATGTCCCTGTGCTCAGAGACAGCAGCTACTTATCTCTTTCTATTTTTTGTTATTGGTAAGATGGCAAAAATCCTATACATTCATAATTCTTGCGGAGAATTCTTGTATTACCTCAAGATGTTTCCCTTCGCCGGTCAAGCTTGCTACAGTTAACAATCAGTACACGCATATCAAAATTTTAGATGAGCTTCACTAGCAGGATTTGAACCTACAATATCGGCAGTTTGTTCTACTCTTCACTATGGTTACTGTTATAGAGTATACTCAAACTTCAAATACATGAAATTATAAATACTGTTTTGACCTCTGTTGCCCTAATAAAAGCCCCATATTAGATTTTCTTCAATGTCTATAAAGTACAGAAATCGGCCTGTTACAATATTATAGTATTTAACACTTTTGTAAATTTGTTGAACATTGTTCTTAGGCTGTTGCTTTTCTTCATTAATATATAATCATACCTTATTTAGGGAAGGAAACGATTTAAACATGTCTACCCACTGTATAAAAATGTTTTGCGTTCGATGTAATTTGCAGATTAAAGACACATGAAAAATAGGTACTGTTCGTCTTAAATTTTCCTTCCTGGATTATAATATGAAAGCACTTTTGAATAACACTCTACTACAACAATGTAGGGTCGGCATCACAATCTTTAATATATTGCAGAAATTATATTGGCTTAGTTTTTACTACTATCTAACTTTAGATGAAATCGCGGGAAAATTATTTAAGGAAACGCATACAACGGTACCTGAATTTAGAAACGTACCCACGACCTCCCAATTGATGACACTAATTAATTATCAGCTATAAAATATCTGTTGAAGATAGGTTTTTTTATTGTTTTGAATGACAAGTCGAGCTTGCCGTTCGCCTGATGGTAAGCGATACGACCGCCCATAAACAGTAGAGACACCCTCCATTGAATTACAAAGTATTGTTTGGTATTCCACTGCGCTCGCCATATTACATATGAGAGACCACAAGTACCTAATTACAAAACGTTCAAAAGTCGCGGTAAAATTCCCTGATTTCAAAAATATACAAGCACAAACCTGGTAATACTGTTATTTTTCTCATCGCTTTAACTTTAAAACCTACTTGAGAATTCTACATAAGATGGCGTTTCTACTGTTTATGGGCGGTCGGATCGCTTACCATCAGGTGAACATAGTTTAGATCAGTCGTATCTAACCCATTGCGCGGGCCTCTACTGGACGAGACTAATTAAGCCGTGTTAATTAAATATAGTAATCTAAGTATTTTATTAAGCATTCAAAGTTCCTAATACATTAATACATGTTTTTTAACTTTTTGATCTCCCGAAGGTCGTCTTTCGCTTGCTTTTTATTTGCAAACTAGTTAAGTAGTCTTAATTACTAATAGGGTTCCGTGAGTGGTTTGGTCAGTATTTTTAAAATGTATATATTTCGAATTTAATTTATATATTAACTCCATTATATACATATTTTTTTTGTTATTTAGATGTTCTAATCAAAGATTTTTATACTAGATGGGGCAAAAAGCAGTAATGCCTGTGATGAACACATAATTATAACATTAAATTTAGGACTTTTTGCTAATATTTAATGTTATACTTAACTAACTCAAGAACTGAAATTAAATATTTTTAATTACAAAAAAAAAATACTATGAAACATGAATGCGTGTACATTTTCTTTTAATAATGTGACGCAAAAACGCAAAGGGCAAATACATAACGTTAATTAATACCAATAATTTTTTGTTCACAAACATGCTTCAGATAGTTTCAACACCTTTTTTATACTGACAACAATTACTAACAGCCAACTTTATAAAAAAACATCTGTTTTAAAATCACCCTGACGGATCCTGCACGGAAGTATGGGAATTATTTATTTAAACTCTACCACGGAACCTTAGAAGTGACGGGAAACATATTCGAGACGATGACCAAATTATGTACATAATTGATATGTTAAACTCGAAGGCCGTGCAAAACGTTGCATTGATTTATAAAACCAAACAATATGACCTACACCAATAATAAATAAACAACTTGTTTATTTTAGAACATAAAAACAAGTTTAAAACATGCTTTGTAAATAATGTGACGGCTTTGTTACGTACCTCAACAGCTGAGGTGTTGTGTAAGGCACAATACTATTTAGCGTAGGTGTTCTTTTTTTAAATAAATAAAAAAAATATATAACTGATAAGTAATTTTTAAAAGAAGAATGTAATAGAATTTCTTTTTTTAAACCGGCTTCAAAAAGATGCCGTTATTTATTTGTTTTTTTTTTATTCGCCTACCGTGCTATGTCAGGTATGTATGTATAGTATTTTAGGATTATTTCATAAAATAGTAAATTTATTTTTTGTAAACATTTTTTTTTTATTAATTCAGTCGCCTAAAAGACTCGGGAAAGATTAGAACATTTAATTGTAAATTATTATTTTCTAAAATAAATGGAACTAGCTACAAGAGATAATTTTCGCATGTCAATATGTTATAATATATTTAAATACATTTCTGATACAAAGATTACATACGATAAAGTATTTACGATTATTTCGTAATGTTACAGGTCACGGTTAAATTTCATTGGAATGCAAATTAATTTATTTTATCACTAACGTGTGATTATTTCATATTTAATTAAACGACATCGTGAGAAAGATTTTTTACCTAATGATTAACCATTTTGTAGGTCACGCGCACGGCCCATCATCAATACTGGTGGTAGGGCTCTTCCTGCAACAATGTCCATTTTTGCTGCCAAGCAGCAGTGTGTAGTCACTGTTGTGTTCCAGTTTGAAGGACATTGTAGCCAGTAACTATTGGACATAATAAGACTTAACATTTCGTGTCTCAGGAAAGCGAGCGCAGTGGAATACCGAACAATACTCTGTAATTCAAGGTGTTGTATGATGTGTCTTCTGTTTATGGGCGATCGTATCGCTCACAATCAGCCGAAAGGAAAGCTCGTCTCGCCATTCAAAGCAATAAAAAAATACCAGATCTAATTTCCACATTCAGCGGTATTTGATATTAACAATTACACCAGATTTAAAGACCTTCAAACAGAAACATTACGTGGTGGACTAACGCCTGGGCTCTCTCCCAGCAGTGCAATAGTTTACAAGGCTCGTTATTATTACTGTAGACGGCCGCTAGCCATAGCAATTAATTTCATGGCTACACTGCATCTAATATTTAACAGTTAATTTATAATGACTATAGATTAGCATGTTGTGATCAGCCCTAACTTAAATTGATAGAAAGATTATTTTTTTATGTTAAGGTTGATTTCTCAAGGCGCTCTTAAATGTCAAAAATTTAAATACACTTATCGCGTTCGAGTACGCAGCATCGTATATCATTATTTTAATTCTATATTTTGTCTTGGTATTTGTGTTAATACTTTCTATAATAAAAGGATGCAAAATGTAAAATGCAGGCTGGTTGAACGATGTTCCTTTTTCAAATATCGTAACGCATTTTCGAATCATCAAGATTCAAATCACGATTCTAAAGAAGATTCACTATGAAAATCATTTATTTGAGTGAATTTAGCAACGTGTTATTTATACAGTTTGCTTTTAATTTTCCGATGTTAATATTGAAGTTGGTTAGGTTAGGTTATACAGCGAAAAAAATACGGCTTATGCTATAGTAATATAGGAAGGCATTAAAAGAATTACTATTTCTTAAGACGCTCTATGTAACATATTATATATTAATTACTATAATGTAAAAATCTGTTCTCGTCCCATCCCGTCTGCTGTTTGTCGAAACCATAAATTATTTAGTCATTGGTTTTTTTGCAAACCGTCCTAATGACTCATATAGGTGAACATAATTTTTTCGGTACTGATAGCAAAAAAAAAAAAAACAGATACGGCCAGTAAATATGGATATGATCGTAAACAAGAATTTTTATGAACTCATAAAATCTTTATCAAACCGCAATATCATTTCGAGTATTTCCTATATATTCTTAAAAATCTGTTTTCAAGAAAGTTAGAAATTAAAATGAAGAGAATAGTTGAACGACGCTGAAAAACTAACAAAACGCGTTAGAGGCATCAGCAATAGGGTTCGGAATCGTAAAATCCCGGTCACAAAACCGATATTTCCCGGTTCTACGAAGATAAAAATTCTGGGAATAAAAAAATTACATTTTCGTTTATTTCCGGTTTTTCACCACACCAACAGTCTTCAAAGTGACGCCACTGCACCTGATGGTCAGTAGAGTGGGGTCCAATAGAATGTCGACTGACGAAAGATGATTACCTCCCGACAGTCGACACAATTATGCCGGCCTGTTGGAAACGGATATACACAGGCTGATCCCGGAACGCGACGGCCTTACCTAGTCCACTATGGCGGGTTTTAACACCTTGTGTACGGTGGTCGCTGTACGGGCGGATATAAAATATATCCTACCACCAACAAAGACCCTTTTTCTTGGAACGCCTAGAGGTATCAAGTTGAAATTTTTATCAAATACTCAGTTCCACGATCTGTATCAACTGTGAAAAAATCAAACGTGTAAGTCAACGCGATCAAAGATATGAGATATTTTGAAACTTCTTTAATGGAAGAATTAAATTACATAAGAGCGTGAAATTCTAATTTCAGAACTGCATTATTATGCCGATGTGTTAACATATTATCAGTTATCTATTAAGATTAGGTAATGTATGAAAATAAATTTAATCAAGAATTAAATGAGATAAAAATATACTATAAAATAGACTAGTATATATAAAGTTGAAATTTATACACACACACAACAACACGATTTTATCCCCGTAGGGTTATACAGAGGCGCAACCAGGGCACCCACTTTTCACCAAGTGTGTTCCGTCCCAAGATGTGATAGGGGGCGAGCCTATCGTCAAATCGGGCACAAATTCTAGACTCTAGGCTGATACTGTGTGTGTGTTTTTTTTTCTTTTATAGTTTTTTTTTGTGTTGTTTTTATTTTTTTTTTATTTTTTATTTATTGCACTTAATATACAAATGTATACAGGCGTAGTGTGTAGAGAAATCAATGGTTTAAATACCCAAATATGACTTTGCCCAGTACAATAGGGGACCGGCCTATGCTTGATTTTGTACATTATTCTACATGTAATGGTTAATAGTACGAAAAAGAAGCACTCCTGCGAAAACTGCATAACAATTGGTTAAAAAATGAGCGAGTAATTCATATTTAAAATATTGTAATGTGCAGAAGTGGGCACGATGTGGGGATATCGCTTCATCTCTTTTTTTCGCACGCGTTGTAATTCCCGATGACGTCACAAGTGGATATTTCGTCTCTTTTCTGTTTCTTGTTAATAACCCCTTCCACCGAAATTCAAAGACTTATAACTTGTTGATTTTTTACCGGATTTTAATAATTCCTTCTGTGTTATAATTTATATTATGTAAATATTTGATAATAGTAAAGAACAAAAATGAGTCCGGTACCCTATTACGCCACCGAGGTAGTCAATATGTATGTTTCTTGTTTATGTTTTTGAGTTTATGTTTTTAACATTTTGTAAATGTGATATTGGTGTTATATTGTGATTATGTTACTGATATGATGGAATTCGTTAAGCATGTACGTACGTACTGTATGAACTGAACAGCGATTTGAGTGGCACTGTTTATTATACAGGTGCATTTTTATGATGGGCAAGGGTAGCTACCTTAGCCGTTGTAGCTAGACAAAAAAATATTGCGGAGACCGTCCATCATTTGTTAAATATTAAGATCTGTACTTATTTATTGACCACCAACGCAATGTACACAATACATAGCAATCATTTTTTTATCAGTTTCGAAGCTTAAAATATAATACTATAATTTAAAAAAAAATACTACAAAAGCAAATAATTCATTAAACAAAGCAAGCTCAAACCAGAATACCGATTTATGAATTTAAAATCTTTTTAAAAGTGCTGAAACTGACAGAATAAGAACTGTATTCACAGTTTTCACAATGTAAATACAGTCGGCAAAAAAATTGGCAATTTATGCAATTTTTTTGTTGCCAATCGATCCTGTTGATTATAAGGATCAAAAGACTATGAGATTATTGGAAGTTGAAGTACATTTGAGGTCAAAATTGCAAATAATTTGCTCGTACACTTTGAAGAAAATTTCATGGATAGGTATAGATAGTTTTAGATTTTATCGCGTTCACACAGATAGATGCGATGATTTTTAAGAAACTGTTTAGTAGTAACAATTCTGTAATACATGATTGTTGCGATTAACCCTTTACGCAACGCACGTAGCGGAAGCTCTCAAAAGGAATAAATTTTCCTCCATTTATGAAAATATTTCATTGATGCTCCACTCCTTTTAGTCATAGCGTGATGTTATATAGCTTATAACCATCCTCGATAAATGGGCTATCCAACACTAAAAGAATTTTTCAATTCGGTCCGGTAGTTCCTGAGATTAGCGCGTTCAAACAAACAAACTCTTCAGCTTTATATAATAGTATCGATAAATATCAATATTATTATGAAATTTTTAACTACACTGGTGTTCAATCTATTATCTATGCTAATAATAAACTCTATGTATAATTAAATTATATGTCATTTAGATTACACTGTATTGCATCATAAATAAATAAAAAATGATAGGTAAGTCTTTTACAGATTACTAACTATATATAAAATCTCTCTTCTGTCTGTAGGTATAAAGAAAAGTGATAAAAAAAGGATGTAATGACTAAAGTTAACTCAAATCAAGGTTTATTTTTTTTGCTTAGCGCTCCTAAACTACCGAACGAATTTTCATGTAGTTTTCGCAGATGGACTGAATATAATTGGGTGCAGGCTTTGTTTCATTAAAGCTTGATTTTCCAATAATAACAAATTTTGTTCGTAAAATAAATTACAACACAAACGAATCAAAAAAGACGTATGTATAAAGTTGTCAGACTCACTTTTTAATTGAGGCAGGTTGTAATTTATTTTACGCATAGTTATCAGAATAATGCTCCAAATAGAACATCTGAAAAAGTTATCGACATTTTAATATATTTCCAATTTATGCTAAAACTATGGTTAGAATTATTCCAAAAGGACGGACATTTACGCGGGAAAAATTACGGTCAGAAAATCTCTAAACAAAGTCGTATCTTAAATCATTCGCTCTGCCGATATGTGCTTTCTTCTCCACGGACTGACCGACACACTATTGTAGCCGACTGCCCCACTATGCAGTTTAATTATGCTTTTGATATCATATCTTTAATCTATAAACCAGTTATAATGTAAATAAGCTAAAAATAAGGATATATTTCGCGACAGAATTATAGATTATATCAATTTTAATATGGGATTATATTACGCTTGTTATTTTGCGAGAAACAAACAGAAAATTTATTATAAAAACTTTGTTCGATTACGCTAATCTTTGAAAATGGTCGGATTTAGAAAATATTCACAGAAATCTATAAACTGGGGTTTAGATACTTGTACTAAAGGGCTTAAGATGCAACTCAGATTTGCTCTGAAGTGCAATATTAGTCAATTATCAATATTTATAATTATCGCTACTCAATAAATCCATATTAACATCAGCTCAAATTATATCTTAAGTAATGACGCGTCGGATATCCGTAGCCGATGTCCATCCGCGGATATCCGAGGGAAAAGAAACATCCATATCTGTTATTATTTTATCGGATCTTTTACCTTATTCATTAGGTGATTAGGTATTAATTCGATCTTCAGTTAGGATGCCCTAATCCTCCTCCTAGCTTTACAATGGTGGGGTAATAACAGCTATATTCATGTTCTAGCTTTTTTTACACGAGCACGGCCAGCAGTGACCCTACTTCACCTGATATTAAGTAGAGTGGGGTCCAATAGAATCTCGACTGACGAGAAATGATTACCCTCGACAGTCGACACAATAGGGGACCGGACTCATTTTTGTTCTTTATTATTATCAAATATTTACGTTATATAAATTATAACACAGAAAGAATTATTTAAATCCGGTAAAAAATCAACAAGTTATAAGTCTTTTAATTTCGGTAGAAGGGGTAAGTAACAAGAAACAGAAAAGAGGCGCAATACACACGTGTGACGTCATAGGGAATTACGACGCGTGCGAAAGAAAGAGATGAAGCGATATCCCCACTTCGCATCCACTTCGGCACATAGTAATATTTGAAATATGAATTACTGGCTCATTTTTTAACCAATTTTAATTCAGTTTTCGCAGGAGGGTTTCTTTTTCGTATTATTAACCATTACATATAGAATAATGTACAAAATCAAACACAGGCCGGTCCCCTATTATGCCGGCTTGTTGGAACCGTATACACAAGCTGATCAAGGAACGCGACACACTTACTTGTGCCACTGTGGCGGGCTTTAATACCTTGTGTACATTGGTCGCTATCCGGGCGGATATAAAATATATCCCACCAAAAATAAATCGTTTAATATTAAGATTAATTGATTTATTATTATTTAATACTGATCAGCCATGTATCATTAACATACATACGAATTGATGTTAATTTTACTTTACTTATTATTTAATCCACATTTACCGCCAAAATTGTGTCGACCGTCAAGAGATACTCGCGTCCCATTCCTGTTGTATTTTTTTTAGGCTTCACATTGAACTGTAGGTGCCGTGTAGTCATTGTGCCGAAGTAAGAAATAAAAATTCAAGGATAGTTCGTTTTGATTTTTTGATATTTATCGTTTTATCTGTTTATTATATCTTTGACACTATCTCGATGCTTTTTATTTATATTAATTTTTATTTACAAAATCGAAGGTTGACTGTAGTTGACAAAATCGTATTAAGATAAATTTTATTAGACCTAAATGTCATTAAATTATAAATTATAATCACAACACGCAAAGTTTTCAACTTAAAAAGTAACATTAAATAAATTAAAAAATAAAAAAAAAACTTAGTTGTATATGAAATAACTGGCGTTTTGCTAGCGGCTTTTCCCGCATGAACACTTTTTCCAGGATAAAATGAAGCCGATATCCTTTCTAAGGTCTCAAACTATCCCCATACCAAAGTTAATCGAAATTCGTTTGGTAGTTATTTAGTATATCGCGTTCAGAGACACGAGGCGGAAGACTTTGTTTTATAATAAATAAATAAAAATGTATATTTAAATTAGCAAAAATTATGTCTATTTAAAAAAAAAACATTTTAGCCATCATCAAGGTTATCTATAAATAATCATATATTATATTATATTGTTGTATTAATAGCACAGATAATATACAAATGTTGCGCCTCTGTTTTCCTTCGGTACAAAAGGCGTAAGTGTGTGTGAGTGTGTATGTGTGTATATAATATACAACATACACAGTATTATGAATTTTCCTTTTCAGATATGTAAAAGTGTTTTTGTTCTAAATTTTGCCAGTAATGTTAGTTCAAATCCTAATGGAAACAAACAGGTAGTTCCTGGATCAATATAGATTACTTCTTATCCCGGTCCTTTGCACTCATGCGAAATAATTGTTTTTTAGATTTTCAAAAAAACTAGATAAATTGCTAGTGTTTTAGGTACTTTTGACTTTTGTAGCGAAAAAGCCTCTTCACGCGGGCGAAGTTTCAACACTAATATATAATACTAGCTTTTGCCGGCGTCTATGCTAAACATTTGTGTTATAAAAGTCACGCTATACATTTTCGCGGGATAGAAAGTTGTCAGTGTTCTTCCCAGGGCCCCAAACTATCTCCATACCAAATTTCATCTAAATCCGTTGCGTAGATTTTGAGTTTAACGTGTTCAATCAGGCAGACAGATGTGTCTGGGGTCTTTGTTTTATAATACATTTTTTTGCTTTTTTTAAGAGGAACAATTCCGTCATACATAATTATTGTTGCATAACTTTAACCACTTACGCAGCGCACGCAATTCACTCAAAAGTAATAAATTTTCTCTGTTTTGCAACATTTTTAATTGCTGCTCCGCTCCCATTAGACATGGCATAATGATATATAGCCATCCTCGATAAATGGGCTATCCAGCACTAAAAGATTTTTTCAATTCGAACTAATAGTTCTTGAGATTAGCGCATTCAAACAAACAAAATCTTCAGCTTTATATAATAGTATAGATTAAAATTAAATTATAAATACTCTGGCTAAATTATTTTACACACGAAGCCGCTAACCAAAATTATCAACTTAAGTATTTCATTGGGTTTATCTAGACGATCTATCTATAATAAAAATATAATTTAAAATATATATCCATTAAATAAAGTTTTTAGATATTCAAATAACCAATTCTTAATAAAGGTTAATCAAATTTAAAACAAAATAAAACATTCGGAACGAGGAAAATTACTTTAAATGATTTGTCGGAATAATATTCTTAAAAGTTAAAAAAAAAACAAAAAACAGTGTAAACAACCTGGTACACGCAAAATCGGCAATAAAATAGATAACGGTCCAGTTTCTTCTCTGAGATTAGTAATATATTAATTAGGTGATCTAAGATGTATAAAAGCCACTCCGCTTTAATTAGCATATGATACTAGACTTTTTCATGCAAATGAAAGATGTAAGCCGATCATCAAGCGGCGATAGCCTAGTTGGTTGTGGAACGGACTGCCGTGACGAATGTCCGCAGGTTCAAATCCCAAGGGCACACACCTCTGATTTTTCTAAAAAATTATGTGTGTATTCTTTGTGAATTATCGCTTGCTTTAACGGTGAAGGAAAACATCGTGAGGAAACCTGCATACCTGAGAAGTTCTCTATAGGAATTTCGAGGGTGTGTGAAGTCTACCAATCCGCACTAGGCCAGCGTGGTGGACTAAGGCCTAATCCCTCTCAGTAGTAGAGGAGGCCCGTGCTCAGCAGTGGGCAAGTATATAATACAGGGCTGATATTATTAAGCCGATCATCATTTAGTAAGTCGTAACTAACAACATTACTGTAATTAGCAATGTTCGTTGTCCAGAAACATAGTCCAGATGTCTTTCTAAAATTACATTATACTGAGATGCACACAAACATGTGAGATGGTACTCAAATAAGTTATAAGTAAAGCCGCTGCCTTTTTCTTAATTTTTTCTCATAAGAGCACTGCAGTGACTACACCGCACCTGGGACCTTATTCTCTATGGCACACGTTATTTTTACAGTGCGTAACAAGCTAATAACGCATCGCGTCACGTTCAATACAATAGAAATTGGCATACAGAATACCATTCCACACAAATTTCACGAAAATAACATGACACGGCCGCGTTACGCGTTTGCAGTGTCATAGAGAATAAGGCCCCTGATGGTAAGCAACAATGTGTGGATGTATGTCAATCTGACATGACCATAGAAAGAGCAGGCACAGGACCAACGGCTATATGTGCTTTCTGAGGCACGGGGTTATCATACCGCCAACTTCATGACTCCGAGCTGTGACTGAGATATGGAAAACTTCAGTCACAATTACTTTTTAGTCCGACCCGGTATTCAGACCTAGGGCCTGAGTGCGAAAGTCGTACTCGTACCGCATAGTACAACTACGGCATCGAGGTAGTCATAAATCTATCTATAGTAGGACATATGTACTATGTCCTATACCATACATGTCGCAACGTTGTTGCTTACAAGTTAAAACAATGTTAAGAAAGGCGACCGTTCCCATCGCTCATTGTTTGTTTCCCCCATTAATGTTTGTAAATGTTGCGTAATTCCAGTATTATACTCTGTATAAATAGACAGCAATAGGCAATAGTATTTACTAGCTAGGTCTCTAGGCAAAAATCTTGGTGAGTAATGATAATTGGCAAAGGGTGACATTTTCTGAAAGGGAAGCCCATCATATAGGTTTATAAGCATAAATACGGCCTGCAAATCGTTCTAATGATAATTAGATTCTACATTAAGGAAAGACGGCAGGAATTGGGTTATATGCACCCTTTGCTACTGTTAGGATTGTTATATTTATGATTAAAGGTATTCCTTTAGTTCGTGCGTGGTATTCCATGCAGTTTTGTGTCCTTTATTTTTCTTTTTTTATCATTAACCTGTGTATATCTGGTTCCAACAAGCCGGTATAATTGTGTCGACTGCCGAGAGGTAATCAACTCTCGTTAGTCGATATTCTATTGGTCACCACACCACTCATCAAGTAGGAGGTCATATTTTCGTGCCCTAATAAAAAAAGATAAGCCAACCAAATAAAAAGTCACTCTCCAAATAAATGAGTACTACTTAATTCTGCCGTTTAATACGATAAATGTCAAATAAAAAACTCGAAACTTGTGAAACAGGCCCTAAATATTTCATAATAATTACCGTTACAACACGTCACCAATTAAAATATCCGTCATTTTGCGGCATTATAAACGTATATTATTTAAAATAACATATATTTACATTTCTACATTATTATTTTGACTATGATAAGCATCGCTGATTATAAATGACACTTGGTGTAAACTGATAGAATCTATGCGATAACATTTATATTCATTACTATTTGAAACTTAAAAGGTCGTATTGTTTAATGGCAGCGTATGTGGCTAGATCCTGGGAGATACTGGGAAGATACTGGGTGATTTCTGGGTAGACCTGGGTTCAATCTAGATCGGGAAACATTGTAAGAATTTCAAAAATATTTTTTTGGTACTAGATCTGTTAGAGTATATTGACATCGGATAGGCAGTCTTAAAGATTAGCGAAATACTTCCTGCAATATGTAAAAAAATATTGCGTCACCCCCACATTTTATTAGGAAGAGGACAAAAGTTCATTTAAAAATACTCTTGCGAAAATAACTATTCGTACAACTAAAATTGATTGTGTTATGTAAGCCTCTTATCATTACAATGTTTATTTTATACAAATGTTATCTGTTTGTGTACGTTCGTGTATAAACAATATGTTTTTACCAATAATATAATATCGATCTGTGCGTTCGAGTGCTCTGTTGTTCCTCTGTAACTGGAATTATACAGGGATGGACTCTGTCATAGATATTTTTTTCATTACTTTACTGAGCAAACGAACGAGCAATCAGCCTTTATGGTAAGCAGCATCCGTCTTTGGACTAAAGCAATGCCAAAGGCACAGCAAAGCCGTTGCCTACAGGAAATAGCCCCCACTCCGCCAAATATCAAGGCATATGGCGACATATTGCGAAATTGGCAATGCAAAAATCAATGTAAACATGACAACGAACGTTGAGCACATGACTTTGAAGATAGTAAATCAGAAATGGGTACAGTACTTTTCGTATGCAAGTCTGACTTGTATTTTTTACATAAACCGGGAAGTGGATGTGTTACTTTATTTCAAAAATGATCAGAATTTAAAAAGATTTGATGAAACATTTCCGACCTTAAGGCTTTTAGTGACATTTTCGTGGTAAAATTAATGATTTATACAAATTGTTAATTATCACTTGCTTAAACGATGAAGGAAAACATCGGGAAGAAACCTGCAAACTTGAGAAGTTCTTTATATGAATTTTGAGGGTGTGAATTCCACCAATCCGCACTAGGCCAGCGTGGTGGACTAAGGCCTAATCCCTCTAAGTAGTAGAGGAGGTCCGTGTCCAGCAGTAGGACAGTATATAATACAGGACTAATATTATTATATAATATATCCATATTATAAAACAATTGAAACAGAGTGAATTTATTCGAATAAGAGCTTCTAAAAATACTTTTGCTTTTGCTGGGGTATAGTATTAAGGAAAACATAGAAGATATAAGATAAGAACGGGTAATAAAAATGTACACGAGATACATAAACTATTATATGAAAAATGCATAATTAAACGTGTCAAAGATACGTATCTAGCTATAAATATAGTATTATATAATGTTTTTATTTATATAAATAGAGAAAAAAGTGTCAATAGATTAATATTAACGAGTGCGTGCATAAATAGCACAATTAAAGTAGAATTTTGAATATAAATATCAGATGACTAAGATATTATCTTTTGATTTACTTTTATATCCTTTTTATGATTATTTTTAGTGGAAATGTGTGTAGTGCGTGCGTTGCTAAGTGGTGTTTTTTTATTTAAAAATTATAATTATTCTGTCTCGGTGGTGTAGTTATATCACGGTGAGCCAGCAGTTAAGCTAAGGTCACGAGTTTGATTCTCGGGTCGGGCAGTGATATTGAAATTTTATATTCAGTATGAGCCTGAAGTCTGAAATTTGTGATATAGCAATAGGTTCGCTTCTATCTCATCATGGAACTGAATACACAGCGGAAAGTAGGAGCACAAGTTGCGCCTCTGCCTACCCTTTTGGCGATAAAAGGGGTGTGTGTAATATTGTTTCCTGGAAACGTTTTGGGAATACGAGTCTTTAAGATTTTCCCGCTCATAGAGTCTGAGTGCAATCCCGTAAATCATTTTGTAAGGGTAGCTTTTATCCCAAGACTGTCACAGGCTGAAACCTTAGATTGGGTTGGGCATTGAAGTGCTCTTAAATACCTAAATTAAAGTTTTATGGTTGCTGGAATTTTTTAAAGAATAATATTGCCTAATAATCGATTATCACGGTGGACTATCTAAAAAAAGTGTCTGACAGGCTTGTCAGCTAGAATAAGGCCATTTTCTTTTTCTATTTGGTCCCTTAAAGATTGACTTCAAGCCGTAAAAACTAAGCTATTTTAAAAAAAAACTATTATAGACCGATAGCTTGGGATTTGAGCTTAGATAATTAGAAGCCGATATTTACTACATAATAGGTCAAAAATAAACTTGACAAACCCTGAATGGCTTACGTCTCTGCCTAACCGGGAATGTACGCGTGAGTATAACATTTAAAACCGGTCTCTATGACTCATAAAATATATTCGCTATTCCAACAAAGGTATTTTATCCTTTTACATTTTTCATAAGTCGTTTTTATAGTGTTACATTTCATATTTTTATTTGTACGCTCGAAAACAAAATAAATATGATATTTTTTGTTTATAATATAAATAGTTTCTAAATTGCCGTTACTGATCTACTGGCATTAAATATGGATCGTCAAGGTTCTGGGTTCAATTCTCTGTTTAATAAAAAGTGTATTTGTAAGTAAATATGCTTGGTTACACTGTTATTTCTGGATTCTAAGACGAAAAGAATCTCGATTATTTCCTCTTATGCCTACCCCCAAAACACAGGCGTGTTGTTACGTATTTTAAAATTTAAAAATAACAATAAAAACACTCAAGCGCGCTAGTTTTCAGAATGTTTAGGAAGCAAAAGGAGGTCGGAAGCATAACTGATAGCAATTTATTTAGATTTCGAGGCCACAACATTATTTAGGTTGTTTTGTATTATCAGTGGGAATGCGCAATTTCGCGTTCAAACGCGTATGTGTTAATATTTAACATGTATCAGTTATACTGGGATATAAAGATTAATATATGCCATGTAATTGTCTAAAAATAGTTGGGAAGGGTGAAGTTTTTCAAAAGGTAACCCAAAAAAATTGCCTTAGTTAACATATCGCTATTTAACAGAAAACAAAAACTAAGACAAACGTAAATTAACGTAAAAGGGAAGCCGGTAGTAATCGAGTTGTATGGATTCGCCACTGATAAAAAATATATAGAAATCTATCTATTAAAACCGTTTTATATTTCAACAGTATCTGTAAGCGGCTTGATCTGTGTAAGAGTTATTCCTGGTTAAAAGTCTATATATTTTCTGGGATAAAAAGTAGTCTATGTCCTTTTCAGGGGCTTAAATTATAACCGTAGCAAATTTCATCAAAATCCGTTTAGTAGTTTTTCAGTTTATCGAGTTGATTTATCGATTGGAGGACTTTTATAATATCTAAGGATTAGGCAGTGTTCGTGAATTCGTCTTTTCGTTTGTGTATTGGTCCGGGATAAAAATATCTGCTTGGATTAATTTGGAACGGAGAAAGACCACAGCCTGGGTCCTGTCAAATTTAGGTACTTAATTAGAACTGATTTATTTAGAAAAAATCAAAATCTCTTCAATAGAAGAATTAATATGAACTAAATAAAAATTTAACCCGGCATCCTAGTTCTCTGAATATTTATTTTTAATTAATTTATTAAATGGTGGTGGTACAGATGACCTAATAAAAGTCGCAGAAGTTCGCTGGATGCAGGACGTTTTCAATACGTCGATCTGGAAATCTTTAGGAGAGGACCTATGTTCGGCAGTGGACATCCTACGGCTGATGAAAATGATCCAGTACTTATATACAAAATTACAACAAATTGGTACCATCAAAAAAATTACGAAAATATTTATTTTACCTACTTAATTATCGTTATAAACACCTGTATATAACATCTGTGCGTTTCGCGTATACTGTAATGTTTGTTGTGTATTTTTGCGAGGCTCGAGCCGATAACACTATCGCGGGCCTTCACGCACACACGCACACGAAAAAAACATAACTATAAACGATCTTTGTTGCTACGTTGCTAAGCTACTACAACGAGGTTTCGTTTTAGAACGTATTTTGTTTTTTTTTTGCAATTTTTTTAACGTTTGAATTCCGAATGTAAATGACTCAGGCAAATTTTGTTTTTTTTACAACAGGAACTTTGCATTTTACTTTTTATTCGTTTTTTCAAATTTCGAACACACGAATGAGTCAGATTATTTGTTACAAGGAGAATATCTTGCAAAAAGTCTTTTTATCTGTGCGTATGTTAACGCTTATCAACGAATATTGTTTAATTACTCTTCTATTTTTAATGTTTTTATAACGAATGCCAAAGTAGGTCACCTGATGGCAAGTTATCTCCGCTGCCTATAAACATTCGATACCAAAGCAATTGTAAGTGCCTTCGCGAATCACAACCAGTGGATTTATTGGAGGCAATTTTTTTACTTATTTGGTCGAAGATAATGCTTAATTCATGTCATATAAAATGAAAGAATAAACCACATTTTCTAAAAATCTGTATTATTACTTCTGTATACGAAACTCATATTCAAGAATAAAACTAAGTACAGCGAGTTACCTGTTCTGCCAAGGCCAATGATATTCTGACTCTACAAATCTCATTTAGAATCATCATTCTTCCTACAAGGTGCACAAAACCTAAACTGACTTGACCTGGCCATGTTATATTTAGCGCGTATTGTACTTTTATTAAATAAATAATAACATGCATTTCGCATTAAATCTGAATCACAACAGGTAAATAACAAAAACTACAAAGGCATTGGGAGCGGGAAAATTGTATCCCCTAGATATTGCAACGTGCCGGCCATTTAAGTAGATTTATGCATCATAGTCATTAGGTGGAAGAATTGACGTGAATGGCAGTTTTAGTCCTTTACCACCAAACAGTAGGACGAAAAAACCTATTATAAGGTATGATTAGCATTTATCGTGATGGTTCAAATTAGATAGACTTCATTATGTTTATCATCAGGTTTGAATGTCTAAGTAGGTTTTATCCACCATTTAACGTATAAGACACCTTATTTAGATAGCATTTATTTAATTAACATTTATATAGAAGCAGAATTGAGACGTGACATTCTTAATTTGGTCGTCTTATTTTAATTCGATATTCGGATTTACTCGGCTCTTGTAAAACAGTAGTTGAGTGTAATTGCACAAAAAATATACATTAAATTCGAAAGGAAATAATGACGATAAACACTTCACCTCTTCCGCTGTTGCGTATTAAACGGTACTTCGTAATAACCAGTTAACCACTTGTCCATGCCTATGTTACGAATATAATTGTAACCGTTTGTAGAAGGTTTACATATAACATTATCACCATTTTATTTGTATATTTTGTTAGTGAGAAATAAAAAAAGAATGACAATCGATTAGCATGGGTGTGTTATTTGAATGTATGGAATTAGTGTTAGCTGAGGGGCCACATACATACAATGGATGTATGATAACGTTTTGACATGTCAAACATGCTAAGAGGTTGCAAATTGGTTTTCCGATGGAATTTGCTAGCAAAATAAAATTATTAAGATGTTAAAAAATTTTCAACGGTGATGCAAGCAAGCCTCATTCTATAAACAGTAGGAGTAGCATCAGAACTTGAATCACGAAGCACTGGCGGAGACTTCATTGCGTTCGCCATACTGAAACATTATTGGCTCAATGACGTACCAAAGTATTCAAAGGCTCAGGTACAATAAAGGTCCTTTCTGATCTGTGAAATACGACTAGTAGTAACTTAGGCTGAACTACCTCTAAATCTGCCCCTGTAGCGACGTTTCTCAAAATTCAATTTGATTCTTCTACGCATTTCTAAGAAATGCTGCAAGGGTTCCCTTGGAGTTTTGAAACCTTAACATGACGATAATTTATAAAATCATTAAAATCTTATAAGTACATAACATACATACATAACATACATAACATCACGCATTTATCCCCGAAGGGGTATGCAGAGGCGCAACTAGGGCACCCACTTTTCGCCAAGTATGTTCCGTCCCATGATGTGATAGGGGGCGAGCCTATCGCCATATCGGGCACAAATTCCAGACTCCGGGCTGATACTGAGCAGAAAAACCCAAATATCACTTTGCCCGACCCGGGATTCGAACCCAGGACGTCAGAGCGCTATTGTAACGGACATGCAATACAACTACGCCAACGAGGCAGTCTTCTGTCATCTTCAGTCTTCAGTCATCTTATAAGTAAAAGTGGATATTTTTTTATGAAATGAAACACTACACTACTTTGAAATGAGTATTTACATCGCTGAAGCAACAGTGAGTTTTACTTCTTACGAGATAAAGTTTTGATTGGTACTATTCTAAATATGTATGGGCTAATGTTCTTTACTTTGAAAACGTAGAAAGTATTACGCCTTTCCTGTTTCAAGGGTAAGTAACTGAATTTTCACCGACTATTTTAAGCCCCATGTAGTAAGGAACTTTTCGCCTTTTACCGAACCAAACCCAAATAAAAACCACACAAATTCTGTTTATTAATACATAATAAATACACAATGTGTGGTCAACCCATTAATATACTATGAAGGTCAGTAACATGGGGGAATTTGCATACCATTGATAATTTTTTTCTAGCGTGTGCAAAATGGTATGAAAATACATGGAGTGTTCGTGAGCTGTCCTTTATAACTAGCTTGTGACCGAGACTCCGCCTGCTTGAAAAGCCAGCACTCAGGGGTAATGTAATCTCCTATTATAATAATAATATCAGCCCCGTATTATATACTTGCGCACTGCTGAGCACGGGCCTCTACTACTGAGAGGGATCAGGCCTTAGTCCACCACGCTGGCCTAGTGCGGATTGGTAGACTTCACACACCCTCGAAAATTCCTATAGAGAATGTCTCAGGTATGCAGGTTTCCTCACGATGTTATCCTTTACCGTTCAAGCAAGCGATAATAGACAAAGAAAAACACACATAATTCTGGAAAAGTCGGAGGTATGCCTTTGTGCTTTGAAGCTGCGGACATTAGTCTCGGCAGTGCGTTCCACTTTTTAACTTCCTATTAGTGAAATATTTTTCAAAATAGGTTCAATAGTTCCAGAGGTTAGCCCTTACAAACCCACAAACTTTTTCTCTTCACATCAGTACTAGCTTTTGCTCGCGGCTTGGCCCCCGTGAAGGAGTTTTCCGGGATATTTTTTTGACTTACTTGATATACAAGTACCAAATTACACCACCAAAGTGCGTGCTACACTAACAAGAATTTAACTATTACAAACAAAACTAAGGACATATATGAAGTTTAACTGCTTCAATGGCGTAGTTGTAAGACGCGGTACCACTGAGGAGAGTCTCAGGTTCAAATCCCGGGTCACACGATATTGGGTTTTTCAGCCTGTAGTATGAAATTTGTACCAGATATGGCGATAGACTCGCTCTCAAGATGGGGACACGACGAAAAAGGGGTACACTAATTACGCCTCTGTCTACCCCTTAGGGGAAAAGGCCAGTATGTATAAGAACTAGTAGGATTTAGAATGTAGTCGCACACTAGTTGAAAAAGTTAGTTTCGAACCCGAAATAATTTATAGAGGGCGTTTGATCACTACTACACCATCGGTGTGACAAATGTGATTTAAAACTACGCTTATGTTAATGGAATTAATAAAATAAAATCTTATTACTGTCTTGTATTAAATTATCGTTTTAACAACGTTTTGTTATTTAATTATAATTGTTAAAATATTTTTAATATTAAAACGCCCTGAGATTTGGCATTTTTTATGTCAAATATTTTTTTATTACCTCTTATGTCTTGAATGTAAATAAATATAAAATAACCATAACACCTAAACTTAACATTGTTATTTAGTTTTTAATTTTTTGTTTTGATGGGAAAAAATTATCGCAAAATAAATTTGAATAAATTACGCAAATTGCGCATAGAGCGCGGTTCTTTATTTTTTATAGTTTTTTTTTTCTCATTCACAATTAAAATTACCACAATAAGGAATATAAATCCGAATCTACCGTGTACATAAAACAATAGTAACATAAAACATGCATAGTAATTTTAGTCTAACTTCCTTATTCACTAGAATTATTCCAAATGTACTTATAACAACTTAGTGGCCGTTCAAGTATTACTTAACGCAATTTTTGAAGATCCCCCCCCCCCTGTAACGCGCCGTAACGTTTACCTGTATCCCCCGCCACCCCTCCAAAAGTTATGTAACTCTAAAGTGTCATTTTTTGTAATATTCACAATTATTTTACGAAAAATACCAGAAAGTCGCTAAAATACCTTTGCTATTGTTTTAAAATAAAAAACACAATGTTACATAACAATTTGTACGAACCTCCCTCCCGCGCCTGTTACGTATCATAACGTTTAACAAGACCCCCTCCCCCCAAATTGTGGTACGTAATACTTGAACGGCCCGTTAGTTGTGGTGGTGCCCCAAGCAGGCTCTCGCATCACTCCAGGCAGCCGGATTGCAACTTGCAAGGCACGGTAAATCCGACAAAGCCGCTCAGTCGCCCCCACAAGGGCTGGGTAATAATACGGCATTTTCTCCACGAGACCAAAAAAGACCTTGAAAATATGTTTACACTCACGCATTTATCCCTTAAGAGGTATGCAGAGGCGCAACCAATGCACCGACTTTTTGCTAAGTATTTTCGTCACATGATTTGATAGGAAGCGAGCCTATCTATGGCCATATCGGGCAAAAATACCTGACTCTGGGCTGATACTGAGAAGAAAAACCCAAATATCAGTTTGCTCGACCCGGGATTGGAACCCAGGACCTCATTGCGCTGCCGTACTGCGCATGTAGTACAACAACGACACCGAACCACCGCCACTAAAAGCTACATAATTATATCTATACTCGAAATTATAGTTAATATATTTTAATATATTTCTGCAATCTTATCTTAACTTTCGTGGTTGGATTTTTATAATAATATGGATATTGTGTCATTAATTCAATAAAAATGCGACTAAAAGTTTTGAATCTCGTTCTGAAGTAGGTCATTTGCAACCAATACTATTAAATAATTTAATAAGAAATATTTTGGTTAAAATTTCAAAAGACTTAAAATTATTTTATAAATTAAATTATTCGCAATCCTTTGCATATTCCCGCCGCTCAAACGCCGAAAATGTATGAAACGAATACTCGAGACCGTTTGCTCGGAGAAGGATCTTAAGCTGTGCTGTATGTCACTTAGTCACAATTAAATGTACGGTTCTCAAACTCCTTTCTCAGTGCTTACCTACAATATAAGACATTACGTACCAGTAGTAAAGCGTACATACAATTTGATTCGCCTGTGCTTCCCTTTTTCAACTTATAATAATAATAATAATATCAGCCCTGTATTATATACTTGCCCACTGCTGAGCACGGGCCTCCTCTACTACTGAGAGGGATTAGGCCTTAGTCCACCACGCTGGCCTAGTGCGGATTGGTAGACTTCACACATCGGAATTCCTATAGAGAACTTCTCAGATGTGCAGGTTTCCTCACAATGTTTTCCTTCACCGTTAAAGCGAACGATAAATTCACAAAGAATACACACATGATTTTTTAGAAAAGTCAAAGGTGTGTGCCCTTGGGTTTTGAACCTGCGGACATTCGTCTCGGCAGTCCGTTCCACACCCAACTAGGCTATCGCCGCTTCTATTGTAACTTATATAAAATCTAATTATAGAAAGATTTGTAGACCGCATTGATGCATACTAATACCTATTAGTTGTGTCGGATTCCTTTTCGGAAATTCACCCTGCACTGCTATGAACTTTCAGTTTTCAAAACCAAGTTTTCTGTCAGTTAATACTAAGAATTTCAAGTAAATTAATTAAATCATATTTATATTTAGTTATCTCTGAATATTCACAATCATTATTTATGAATGGCAAACCTCGCAATCTTATCATGTCGGATGAAAAGTGCGTCATTAGATGTATCTCACTGAAATTCTGTCTCGTGCGTACTTTTAATTGACATTTATTAGTTAAAGAATCAACTTAATTACTTTTGTAATAGAGTTTATTTACGTTCTTTACATAGGCTTTTATAGAGGCACCGCAAAACGACTTCACTGTCTTGATGATGAGCGGACTAACTTATGGCTACTTATTTCTAGTTGTTGAATGTTACTCATTGCTTCCATATCGCCAATAACAAACAACAGAGTAACTTCAAGCAACAAGCAGGTCGCACGGTATGTTCTCGAACAGGCAACAACAACAATCGATAACAATATTACTTTGAAAAGATAGGCAAGATTTCTTAGCATATACTAACAAAAAATAACTTTTTGCTACCAAATGGTGCTGAGTAACTCTTGGTAACGTTGCTTCACAAAGTCACAGCGGTGAGGATTCACATTACTAAATAAATAGAAAAACAACACACGTCACACCATTCCTGAAGTGTCACAAGGCACCAACTTTATTTTATGACGTTGGAGCGTGCCTAGCGTCATATCGGGCATATTCCAAACTCCGGACTCATACCAAACAGAAAACCTCAATATTTTGCCCGGTCCGAGATTCGAACCCATTACCTCAGAGTGGTGTACGCTCGCCACAACATTGCCACCGCATCAATAAATAGTTTTATAATTCGGATAGGTTATTGCCCGGTAGTATATCTGCGCGGAGGGTCCAAGTTTAATTCCCAGTCGAGGCAAATATTTATTTAGACAGATGTTTGTTCTCGGGTCTTGTTTGTTTGTTGTTTTGTATTTTGCCCACGCCACCCACGGCACGGCCTGCGAGTATTTATATTTATTTTAAAGTATATTCGTGTATGTAAGCGGCGATAGCCTAGTTGGTTGTGGAAGGGACTGCCAAGACGTCTGTCCGCAGGTTCAAATCCCAAGGGCACACACCTCTGACTTTTCTAATAAAAATATGTGTGTATTCTCTATGAGTTATCGCTTGCTTTAACGGTGAATGAAAACATCGTAAGGAAACCTGCATACCTGAGAAATTCTCTATTAGGAATTTTCGAGGGTGTGTGAAGACTACCAACTCGCACTAGGCCAGCGTGGTGGACTAATGCCTATTCCCTCTCAGTAGAGAAGGCCCGTGCCCAACAGTGGAACAGTATATAATAAGGGGCTGATATTATTATTAATTCGTGTAGGTATGTAGCCATGACTAGAACGAAGGAAAAAAGTACATTGTTACTCTTGGTGGTTAAAATGGAAATAAAACGCAAAAATAACTGGTATACCTAAAATTTTAAGTCATTAATTCATTCATGAAGACGCGCCCTACCACCTTTTGAGCGGGGGTGTTGCGAGGTGTCGCGGGGTAAGGGGACTGATGCAAGCACTTTCCTCGACGCTATTTATAGTAGTGTGCGTGTGCATATATACTGCTGACGCACACTGCAAGCGACTAAAGAAAGTAGTGGGCGCGCCTTCGTAGATGAAATGATGCGACTACCCAGATAGAATAGGTTTGCAAATCGCAAGCAACTTCGGCGACTGTCAATTCTATAGAAGTTTTGTATATAAATTATTAGCGTCTGCGCGATGCCTTATTTGAAATACAATGTGGAGTCAGTCACAAAATCGTTACCTTCTCTCGTTGTGTACACCTACCTCTTTAGTCTCTGCACCACCTAAAGGTTGACTGGTAGAGAATGCCTTCGGCATTAAGTCCGTCTTTATACTCTTTGTATATAAAGTATAATACAATAAAAAAAAATAACAAATTCAAACTTCAAAACGCCCATACACCTTATATTCAATTTTTTTGTGTGAAGGAAAGTAAATGTCTTTTAATAAAAGGTAAGCGGCGATAGCCTAGTTGGGTGTGGAACGGACTGCCGAGACGAATGTCCGCAGGTTCAAATCCCAAGGGCACACACCTCTGACTTTTCTAAAAAATCATGTGTGTATTCTTTGTGAATTTATCGTTCGCTTTAACTGTGAAGGAAAACATCGTGAGGAAACCTGCACATCTGAGAAGTTCTCTATAGGAATTTCGAAGGCGTGTGAAGTCTACCAATCCGCACTAGGCCAGCGTGGTGGACTAAGGCCTAATCCCTCTCAGTAGTAGAGGAGGCCCGTGCTCAGCAGTGGGCAAGTATATAATACAGGGCTGATATTATTATTATTATATGTAGGTAACTATACATGATCATTTAAGTCGAGTTTGTTTCGAATAAATATTATTTATTCGACACAAGACAGGGTTGGTGTTTGCACTGACCTTTACTTTATTGTTTTACTTCTTGTTAATACAAATTTTCGTCGATAAACGAAGTTTTAATGATAAATAAATTCACATTAGGTTGCATTAAAATGTAGATGATATTATTAATTATGCAAATGTTTGTATAATATTGTTTGTAAGAATTTTTGTAGAATAAATTATAGGTAAATAATTTTTTGCCGGGCATTTCTTCCATTCTGAATATCCGTGAAAGTCATTAAAATGAAATGTCACGGGGCGGACTCCCCGTGACCACGAAAGCTGCAGTCTTTGAAACGTTGGAATAAAATGATAATATAAAAACTGTGATAAAATCTACGAAATAGTTTTATATTTATGTCTAACATTCGCATAAACATAAAAAATCATCATCGAAAGGCATTTAGATAAGTAACGAAGCTTTACCTTTTTTACATATTTGTGATATTCAATTGATTGCTATTTAATTTTATAGTTCCTTCCATTATGCTAAGGCCATATTGCTCTCTGAGGCCAGGCTAGGATCTTTCTACATGTATTAAAACCGTATTAATGAATATACCGTTCAAGTTTTTAGAGGAAATTATAAAATATAGTTGAAATGTAGAGGTGGGAAATCCATTTGTGATTCATATAAACCAATTCATATAAAAACATAAGAATGTTTAAGTGACGTGCGATACGATTACCGCTGCCGCTCTGACCTCCCGGGTTCAAATCCCGGGTAGGGAAAGTTTTTTTTTAAGTTTTTCTGCTCAATATCAGCCCGGAGTCTGCAATATGCCCGTCGCGAAAAGTGATGACACTGGTTATTCCTCTGCCTATCCTTTCGGGGATGAAAGGTATGCAAAAAATATATTATTATGACCACTGGATAAAGAGCAATGTACTTTTTAAAATAGAATAATTAAAACACAAATAAATACAACTGTCGATGCAGTAATATTTAAAGCAAGAGAACTTGCTAAAGTAAACTTTCATAAGCAATTTTTACCGCCTGAACTATCACTGCAAGCTGATTTTTACAAATTTTGAAACTTGCAGGACTTGTTGCATGTGTATATAATTATTGAAATAATGCTAGAGAAAACTATCAGGTAATTATTGCGCAATATTTATTATTTGCTGCAGGCACCTGCTAGTGTAAATTAAACTTAAAACCTGCATTTAATTTGTATTTTATCCAATACTTAAAAATACTGCAAATTAATATTCGTCATCTGACATTTGATAGATTTCCTAAACGATATTTAGAATGTTAATGTGTTCATAATAATTAATAATGCAAAGTATGGAATCTAGCCAATGAAACCGAATATTTACAGTTTAGTTAACAAACAACCGAAGATTTAGAGTTGATACGTCCTAGACAGAAGTCTGTTAACTTAATGATTTCTGATCACTTTATATATTATAATATTTAATGACTTCTGTTAACGCGAATGTTAGACATTATAAAACTTTCATTTCAGTTTTTATATTTTAATTATTTCCCGACGTTTCGAAAACTGCAGCCTTTTTGGTCACGGAGCGGACTGAGGTGTTGTTCATCCGAAAAGTCAGTTACAATATCTACCTACATTTTACAATTTTAGCTGTTGGTGGTCCGATCTACGCAGCACAAGCTCACAGTGTCTTGAAGTTTGGCAGCTGGTCTTCGAAATGTCGGAAGAAAATTATATAAAAACCGAGATAAAATCCGCAAAATTGTTTTATTTTTTTCTCTGTTAACTTATTTATACTTTTTATAATTAAAATAATCATTATGCGAAACTTTGTATTGTGTTAAACAGTTAAGAGAAAGGAAAACAATTGTATATATTTAACTGATAGTGTCTTAGATAGATGCATTTTAGTTTTTAAGAAATAATAATATATTTTTTTTAATTATTTATGCAGTTTAGTTGAAATATTAGAATTGCCGCACTCAGAGCCACCACTTAATATCATTGATCAAAAGCCATGTGTTAATGTAATAGCTTCTATCTATTTCGGAGAAGGGGGATGTCAGTATCCTAGACAAAAAGTAATGACTTCCCTGTACTAGCAATTTGAAAATTTTGGCCGTTTTTGCAGTAGTAAGCTGCCTCAAAACCCTTTGAATGGGATATCACGCAATTCTGGAGCGGCCACGGGCCATCCTCCTATGGCGCTCCCGACCAACAAATTAGGTCTTAGGCGAGAAATGTACAGACTCGCATTTTCTCGCGGTTCTACCGAAATACAAAGTATTTTATATAAAAGTAATCTATATAAGACAAGAAAACTGTAGTTCCAAATGTTAGCACTTAAACGAATTCTTAATTATTAAAAATATTAGCTTTTGCTCTTGACTTCTCTGTGTTAATACCTCTTCCTGGAATAAAAACCTCTCAGAGGTATGTGACTAAATATAAATGAAGAAATTTTCAAAATTGATTGAACAGTTTTCGAGTTTGTCCATTACATACATACAAAACAAAATCTTTTCTTTATATTAGTCTATATAAATCCTCAAAACAAAATCTTTGCACTGCAATCCTACGCAAGTATTGTGCTAGATATTGTCCTACGGCAACGCGTTGGGTAAACAATTACATACAAATAGTCCAGTGGAAATGGAATCCGCGACCTCTCACGTCTCAAACTGGCTTCGACACGCCAAACCACAAATCTTAATATGAACAAACATATAGATTGCTAAATAAATAGCATTAACGTTAGGATACCTATGCTAACTCATCACCGGGGGTAAGCAGTGATGGAAGTCCACCGACCAACTTAGTTTTTCGCGCAGGTTGGCTTGGAATTCATTTGTAATAATATACTATATTAGCTTTTGCCCGCGGTTTCGCCAGCCTGAAGATTATTCCGGGATAATAAGTAACCTTCCTTCCCTAGGTCTATAAACTATCTTCGTATGAAATATCATCGAAATCAGTTCCGTAGTTTTTAGATTATCGCGTTTAGATAGACGCGGCGGAGGACTTTATTTTATAATATGAAAGGATTAAAATATGTCCTTTGTCCTATCTTATAATTTAAGACACGGAATAAAAAAATATACGATTAAAAAAAGAGATCATTAATTTACGCTCACAGGCCAAAGTTTATGTCGTACAAAATTTCATCAGAATCTGTCCAGTTCAGTGAAAGAGTTCGTTAATAAAACTTTTAAAGTGATGTTTTACTTTTCACATACTAAACCACTTTGAACCCATTAATAAGTGCTGTACATATTTTTAGAGTTCCCGTGCACAGAGAAGGTGAACAGGACCCTGTTTATGCACGCTTTGTCTGTTTGTTCTACAACGAAAGGATTCTTTCTAAAAAAATATTTTATACCCTAATAGGTAAGCTGATATTTTACAGAATATGCTAAGGTTGATAAAAGGAATAATTTACAAGCACAGGATTTTTTTTAAGTATTCTTGTTATTGCCAGACTTTAAAATACTGTGAGCTCATTCTGCGTAGATCAGATCGTCAACAGTTAAAAAATTTACATATGTAATTGTAAAGTGTAGGTAGACATTGTAACCGACTTGCGGACTACCAACTCCTCAGTCCACCCGTGAAGATAGTCAACTGACGATTTACGTACGTAAAAAAAAAAAAAAAAGCACACCCCTGACCATGAAGTCTGCAGTCTTCGAAACGTTTAAAAAAAAACAATATAAATAACCGCCATAAATTCCGTTAATAATTTAATTTCTATGTCTCACATTCGCGTATACAAGAAATCATAAAAAAAAGTCTAAATCAAAACAATATCGGCCAAATGGTATCTCGCATTCACAGAACCCTCTCCGACACTTAAAATTAAACTTACACATGCATCCTAAAGCTTTTACTTAAGATACTAAGCACACAAACGAAAAAAACTGAAGCGAAGACCCTTGTTTTTATAATCTCAACCGCCCTTTATTTGCCTTTCCCAGTACGGGATCGGTGCGACATTTAGAACGCCGTGGGATTTGATGTGAACAAAGTTATTTTTACTATAACTATTAATTTAGTAAACTTTATAATATTTGGAGGTAATTAACAGTAAATAAATAGCTAAATGGAAATTGATAAAATTATTAATAATAGTTTGTGATCTTCGTACCAATGATATGGATTATTAGTTATTTTCCAGAAAAATCAAAGTAGGACTTTTACAAGGTTTTTTGAGTTGACTATGTACGAATTTGGTTTAAATATCGACGTTTGAAAGGCAATTATATTATCTAAGCGACAAATATACTGAAAATGAATTACAAAATAAAAAACACAAATCCTTTATTGCTCAATGTAGGTACTTAATACAGGTGGTTTTAAAATATACAAAATGTTTCAATACATTCTACCGGGATAGGTACCGGTGTGCAATACAATATTAGTACAGTGTAGTAACACTGTGTACTCAAAAAAAGTAGTAACTTTTACATCGTTTTTTTTTATATAATAAATAACATTAGATTATATCTTTCTACGTGAAGGAAAACATCGTGAGGAAACCTGCATATCTGAGAAGTTCTCTATAGGAATTCCGAAGGTGTGTGAAGTCTACCAATCCGCACTAGGCCAGCGTGGTGGACTAAGGCCTAATCCCTCTCAGTAGTAGAGGAGGCCCGTGCTCAGCAGTGGGCAAGTATATAATACAGGGCTGATATTATTATTATATTATTATATCTTTCTATAGTAAAAAGTTGGATTGTTATGAATTTTCATATTAAAATCAAAACTTTAAAGCACTCTACGCAAAAGTATACTTGTCGCTTAGATATATGTCAAGTGCCAAGCGTCAATATAATTTTAATGATATATGTTTACTCAAATGTTGGAAATGGAAACAAAATATTGCAGATTTTATCGATCAATCGTTCTGTCTGAAAACTTGGCATATATGGTGAGTAACACAATAATAACCACCACACATCTCATCTCTGCGTTACCCAAATGTTGACTGTTAGAAAATGCCTCAGGCATGAAGTTCACCTGTATACATTTCCAGTCTTACTTATAAAAAAATCGCAAAACTATGCTTATTTAAAAGACAAATTTATTCGATCAGCTGTAAGTCAAAACCCGTCATCTTGCCTCTGAGGTTTAAACTAGGAACCGGTGATGTTTTTGACAACTATTTAAACAATTTTTAACCACCTCTTAACGCTAAAACAAGTTTATAAGTAAGGCTGTTAGTGTATATAAAATTTAAATAAATAATAAAAATTAAAGTGAAAGTATAGGCCTACTTCTTGAAGTTACCCTTCGCTAGTGCAGGGTCGGTCAAAGTCGAACATAATGTATAGTCAGGCGCGAATATAACTGAATAAATTCTCTTGAAATCTATAAGTAGGTACTTTTGTGTCCTAAGACGCGAGTCCAACATTCAAATGGTTAAGTGCATGGTGAATTTGCTTGCAACTTTAGTAATTGCGTTATTAAAGCTGCAAGTTTTAGCTTACACGCAAGTGTGAAGTCATACTTGCGTGTGCAAGTACTTGTACAATGAAGACAGCTTCACCAATTTTTTTTTGTCAGAAATAAACTAAGGTTCAACTTAATCTAAAATTTTCAAATAAACTTACCGCATATGTTTGAAATTTCTGTACTTTATCTAAGACTAGCGACCCGCCCCGGCTTCGCACGGGTGCAATGCTGTTACTAAATACACTACAGAAAAACTGTGAACGTTGTATATAAAAACATAGCGCCCCGCTCTGGCTTCGTACGGGTATAACATAACAAAATAACAGTATTTCTCCACTATTTAATGGATGTTATTATACATATAAACCTTCCTCTTGAATCACTCTATATATTAAAAAAAAAACGCATCAAAATCCGTTGCGTAGTTTTAAAGATTTACGCATACAAAGGGATATAGGGACAGAGAAAGCGACTTTGTTTTATACTATGTAGTGATTTTTAAATAAACTTCACACGTCCGTTTGAAATTATTGTGCATTATTTGTGTTCGACTGTACACCGTCCTTCAACGATCGCCACAACTATGCCGGCCCTTACAATCATAACCAGTATTAGACGCCCCTTTGGTCGCCCGTTACTCTCGGACAAGTTCAAGGCGCATAGCCTTGAGTTAATGCATGTCTACATTTAAATATTTTTTATTAAGCCTGCCAAGTTCATGGACTTGTTATATTTCCGTTTTCGTGATGGCGACTGAGAATTGCTAACTTCGACAGATCTTACTTAGAGGATATCATATAGGCGGGGACAATTCGTGACTTAAAAATAAACTAATTTTTCAGATTTTATCGCTTTTTATATTTTAGTTTTCTCCCGACGTTTCGAAGACTTTGCAGCCTTCATGGTCACGGGAGGACTAAATCCGAAAAATAGTTTAATTTTAATGTCGAACATTCGCATAAACATAAGAATTCATGACTTTCTTATTTATAAGTGATAAACGATTACATCTTTCATATTTAACAATCAAATTCCTGTAAGACTTCAAATATTAACGAAGGTCGATATTGTCCAGCCATTCATATAAATTGAGCATAAAAATATTCATTATGTTTATATGGGAACATTATCATATTTATTGTATCAAATATTATAACGCGTCATGGGTACTTCAAGTACCTACAGAGGTTTGAAAAGGTAGTTTGTAACAACTTCCCGATATACAAAAATTAATGGGTTTAATAATATTGATTTATAATTAATTTAAATAGAGGAAACCGGGACATCTGGCACAGATAAAAGAACAAATTAATTTTTTTTAATAAAACATGATTTTGTTTAACCTAGCCTTGAGAAGAAAATGCAGATTTCGCATCGGTGAACTTAATTATGTGAGATTTCGATAAGTATTTTATAATTGCCTAAAATATTGTTTATTAGATTGAGATGTTATACAGTTATCACTTAGTATTAGTGTATTTATTTGATTTTCAGTTACCAATGACAAGGTCAGAATGAAAAAAAAAATGATTTTAAAGATATAAATGATGGATGAAATCGAATGTGTCGAGTTTCCTCAATCCACGTACCATAGTGTTGTTTTTCGTAAACCTACCTACACCGGAAAAACATTTGCGCGATTTACGAGTATTTGTTTCGAGTTGGTTGGAGGTTCACTTCCTGGATGTGGTATAAATATTCGGGGGCCCAAACCTTTACATAATTTAACATTATACTACTGCTTATAAAATATGCAAATGAATGGCGGTATGTTTACGTTGAAATAACTCCATATTTAACCAAAAGAAACTTTGCGAACAAACAACTTGGAACCAGCATGAGTTTTGGTCACTTAGTTACAGCGTGGTAATTACATACGGCATAGATAATAAATAACACATATTAGTGAAGAGCGTTTATTACATTTCGCGTTTACACAAAAAATTTGGTGGCGTGATGTCAAAAATCAATACAAAGATAAATGGGGATACGAGTACGTGAGTAAACATGGCGGGCTGTGTTCCAACATTTTTTTCTATAACCATAAACGTCGGACATAAATTAAAGAGTCAACTCATCAAAGTTTCGTCTTCGCCTAAATACATGACAAGTAACCGCTCCCTCCGTGCCTCCCCTCTTACACGGAGTGACAATAAGTCGCGTACGCACACGAGCGCGATGTTTGCTCACTCACACACGCACAGCGCCGGCTAGGTATTCGGTTTCCCGCCACCGGCGCGAACACGCACACAAAACACCGCGAGCAAACAATACAAACACCAACACACAAGTAAATTTAAACTCACCTCAAAATAAATCCATTAGAAAACACACTTGTTCAAACAACTAGCGCTTAGCCTCGAAAACGCGTTGAAAAAACACTCCCAGCATCCGATGTGTGCTCAACACTTTTCCAAACTTTCTGTGCAGCCTACTTCTTCGGCACTTCGCGGACGGCTTATAGTTCCCGCCAAAACGTCAATTCAAAATTCGAACGCCGCGATTCACCGACGACAAAACAACAAACCCGCGCTAATCGCACTCTGATTTAGAACTTAAATTATCGTATTTATTTTTTAATCAAGGTTGCCGGCCGTTATCTGTACAACTAGGTCTTCGGGTGAAGCGAAATCTTGATTCGCGAACATTTTTTCCAACACACGCCCGAAATCGCTTCCGCAATTTGACAACACGAGTTTTAAACAAACGCAAAATAAAATAACCGCGACAAGTGGCCCCAACACTTATTAACACACGTTGCGCGTTAAAAATAAACTATGATTAACTGCTATTAAGATTCGCGGAGACAACTAGAGGCACCGGCGAGCGACGTGCAAATAGGTTATGAAAAACAAATCGAATACGTTAAAAAAATAATAATAATAACAAAAAAATGAACAATTATTTTAATGAACAATACGAATCGCGAATTTGTTTACCGCGTCGCTATTTCGGTCGCTAGGAGCGGTGCCGATATGAATAATTATCGCCGGCGAACGAACATCGACGCATAGTTGTCGTTTCATAAAACGTGCGCGTTAAAACTGAGTCGAAAGGCTCGCCCCGTGTCGGAGCATAGCGCCGAATAAAATAAACAACAATATACCTAAATAAGCGGCTCGACGGGCGCGGCGGCGTGTGCGTGCGCGGCGCTGTGTGCGTGTGTAAACAAGGGGCGACGGGGCCCGCGAGGCCTGTCGCCGACGCCGCGCCACACGCCGCGCCACAACGAGCAATCCGCCACATCCGTGGCGACACACACTTATTGCTACACTCATAGTCACTTTCCAAACTTATTTCTACAAATACATATTATACATACTACGTTGACCGACCGTACTTTATATTATTAAAGCCAAGGTACCTCTCCGATCTGTCTGTCAAGTTTACTTGGCTGAATGACTGAATCGATTTCTGGGATACATGTGTTATGGATATATTTTACGTATTTTTTTATTAACCTCGAAGACCTCGTCTTTCATGTCCTATCACAATTTCATGAAAATGAACATGATTATTATTATACAGAACATTACCCATCAAGTCCAGATAAATCGCTATAAACATTGCTAATAAATAAAAATAGACTATATTAGTATATTATTAGTAACATCTCGTTTTAAACATGTAGCTTTCAAGGCTATAATAATCATAGACGCTATTTTTGAACATTGAAAATAATAAATTTCTACTGAAATCTTACATGTTCAATGAGTGTTTTTTTTTGCGAATTATAAACTTAATTATTAAATAATGTATAATATATTATATGAAGTGCAGATGTTCAAAGTTATGATGTTTTTAATTAGCTAAATTCACATAAAATTTAAGAGCATACTTGACTCATCTGTAGAAAAATTCCTATGAATTTTACTGTAGGACTATATCTGTAAATACATGTAAGGAAATACTTACAATTTGATATTGCTGTAATCAAAATTTATTGAATATAAACAAAAAAACAAAGACAAATCCGTAAAAGATAAATTTGCACTAATAAACCTAGTGGAAAATAATAAAGATATCGTAAAATATTTTTTGTGAAACAGGGTGAATACTCTAAATAATTCTGATTTTATTATTACTTAAAGTCGTTATCTATAATCTTGTAATAAAGATATTGCCAACGTTAATAAGAATATAATCTTACGAAACCTAATAAAGAAAAGCCATTTCTGATGTACAACTGTTTTTTATAATGCAAAATACTTGTATGACAAGTCACAGAGCCTTATTATCAATAGGTCATCTTTTTTATTTGGGTGATATTGATGCTTTATATGCATGTTTGTAACGAAGGATTTCAAGGCGAAGTGGTGGGTGAGTTAACTGGTGGTAACTTGTTAGCATCCGAGAATACAAAAATTATGAGGGCGTTATTGACTAGGAGGAGTTAGGAATTGGTCTATATCCGAAAACACCAATAAAAACAACTACATATTTATTACGATATATTACATCATAGGTATTGGAATATTCAAGATTGTTTCCATTCTACAAACGTCTTTAATCCAATATGAACGGTTCCATATTCGGAAACCTGGACCCTACAAGACTTAGAACCAGTATAGTTGTAAGTTCAACAGTAAATATGTCATGCATTACTAAAATCGACACAAATCTCTTAATCCCTTTCAATCTTAACCACCACCATCACCAACATACTTCTGCATCAGTATTGTATTTGTAGAATATATTTTCAAGAGACCATAAGCTAGTATCACCCTTTTGCGAAAGAACAAAACAACATGCTATTCAGGAAGACATATTTCTTGTCAACAGTCATGTTAAATAATATGTATAATGTGACTTTAAATGTCATATTATTGTTATGCCTGCATCTTGTACTAAACCTGATCCGATACGAAATTAACGAGCCAAAATACAAGATATATGATATAATAAATTTATTTTCCACTCGCTGCAGTCTAAATAAATTTAATACGTACTATATATTTTATATTTGCATTTATACACTCACCCCAAGGCTAGATAATATCGTACTGTGCTGCAGAATGTTGTGAAATCGTTCCAAATAAGATAGTTGATTTTTATTATATTATTATTATTGAATCTATAAAACACACCTTCTTTTATAAGTACGGATAATCAAAAATAGAATCAGGTTAGCTTAGCTTTTCGATAAAATCTATTTACTAACCCCAGAAGCTAGGCATCCCTACTAGAGTTTTCAGTTTGTTCTACAGACAGCTTTCATTTCGAACAATATGGACTAAATCAGTTATCACAGTCAAACATTATTCCCCAATCATCAAACAAACTCAATTTGTATCCTAGTAACATTTATGTTAACTTTTATAACTTATACAATATACCATTTAAACAGTTTATACAAAGATATTTATGAATCCGTTAAAAACTCGCTGAAAATCCACGCGCATTTTCTGCCGGTGTCCAATCGCGCCCGATTCCCCCGCGAGAATAAACATATGACGTCACCGGCGGGTAAACAAACAAACAAACACATGCGCCGCGCTCATGTTTCCTTAATACAATTATTATTTCGAATGTGGAACGCGGGCGGGACGGACGCGCTCCACGGCCATAGACTTTTTGCGATTTATTTTTAATTTCGCGAGGTTATGGCATAGACTAGCGGACAGTGGCGCTCGCACATTGTCTATTCGAATTAATTATGCCAGTTAGCGCCGAACAATTTAAAAATAAATTTCGTTTTTTTGTTTATGGGACTGGCACGCACCGTGTACTTCACACAATCAGTTCCACGATAAATAACGCTACGTTCATAAAACATCTTGTCAAATTGACGTCAATGTAAAACAATTATTGTTATTACTCGTATATAAATACATACTTGTTAATACAAGTATGCGGCTCGTACTCATATCAACTAGTGTTTGTTGTTCGTTTATGCGAGATAACTGAACTTGAATGCTTGTTATTTTTTAATTAAAATCATATTTTTATTACATCTTTACGATAACAAGAAAAGGATTATGCTTAGAATGAATAAATGGGATAGATTTTTCTTGCGACCCCGATAAAATTTTATAAATAGAATATTTTTTGTAGCTAACTATAATTGGATTTCTATAGAAACCAATTAACCTGTTTTGAACATTATAATGTCTATGTACTTGTTTACTGTATTTGTAACGCCAAATTACCTTAAAAATGAATGGGTTTTTTCAACGGGTAGTTCCCATATCTTGGCCAAACTGATTTAATAGCTGTAGGCTCAAAAAACATCATCACTTTGGCATTATAAATTTACATGGGTCGTGAAAATTCCTTGAGTACCCCGACTTTTGCGATGTTGATCTCTGTCGGTATAAGCATAATAATTTAAGTTTCTTTGCCTGTAATACGTACACTTACTTTTTAAAAACCTAAATTGTTTAAATGCCTTAATTACAAGACTTACTGACTATTAATGACGAGGCTGTATGGGCTAGAACCCTTTGCCTACCCAATAAAAAAGGGAAAATCAGAATTTAAAAAAAAATCCTGAACTACTGCTTCGGTTCTTTATAGCTTGCGCTACTATAAATGTCCGAATGCTACAGGCTACTTCTTTACCTGGGAAAGTTTAAGCGCGTGGATCCTCAACAATAGGTAAAAAGGACAAGAATACTTTACAACATAGGTTATGTTTCATCGTCATGTGATGTCAGTAATTAGTCAGCAGGTAAAAGGAGTCACGCATGATGTGACGTGCAGCACGGCGGCTTTTATACTTACGAAAAATTACGTTCCTTTTCGCAAAACCAAAGTTCATTCTGTACTTAATTATTATAAAAACGTAATGTGCGGGGATATTCTATAAAACTTGAACAGAAAAATAATTTCGCCATGTTGTAGTATAATGATTTCTTGTACTGACTAAGTATCTTAACTTTAAAGTGAAAGACCATGCCCTCAAAATAATTGTTCATTTTCCTGTCAAGCTATAAGTATTGAAATTAAACCACAATATTATCGTTAAATATCATCTATCAGAAAACGAAACTATGACTACCAGTGTCTTCCAATACATCCCGAGAAATAAGCCAATCATTTAGTTATGAAGAAGTATACCAAATAATTCTGATTGATAATTGACTGCCTCGGTGGCATAGTTGTATTACGGTACAAATTGCAGTGCTGAGGTCTCGGGTTCGATCCCAAAGTCGGGCAAAATAATATTATTAGGTTTTTTTACTCAATATCAGCCCGGAGTTTGGCATTTGTGCCCGAATTTCGGGACTCGAATGATGGGCCGGCCGAGATTTTAATAATAGGACGGAATACGCACGGCGAAAAGTACACCAACTGCGCCTCTGCCTACCCCTTCAGGCGTATAAGACGTGAATCGATCGGAAGATGGTTTAGGTTATTTTATTCACGAAGACGCGCCCCACTGTTTTTTGAAGAAGACGCAAGGCAAGGGGACTGATCCAAGCCTCTACGTTCGGCATTGTAGTATACGTGCATCCACCCTGCTCACGCACACTGCAAGCGATTGGGGAAAGTGGGGCGCGTCTTCGTGGATGAAATGATCTGTAATTGGAATAGCTAAAATCTGCCGTTTGACGCAGAGCAATATCGCTTCTGCTCTCTTCTTTGATAATACGAAGTTGCACTGACATTAAGACACATACCGATGGGGAGTAGCCAGCGGAACAACGAGATTAATGAGGTCTATTGATTGTTATAGCATGGTGAAGATATTTTCGATCTACATACAGGTAGCCAAATAAAACGATCAGTTCGATACCTCAGCTCCTTGATCTGAAGGATCGACGTTTCCGTCCGAGATCGGGCAAGTTTACAAGATTAGAAGGTAAGTCTACGAGATAGTTAGACCAGATCAGGATTATATCTTCCAGGAGACAACTAATGATAAAAAAAAATTTACAGGCAACCAGTAAAAATAACATGAAAAATTACACGTCGATTTTAGAACCACCTCCTTTTTGAATTCAGTTTATAAAAGAAATCCTCTTGCTGACTACTAGGTAACTGGATGGTTGAAAAAGTATGCGACGCCGACACCATATTAAAATTAGACAAATTCGGGAAGATGATTTACCCACTCTACGAAACGAAGAACTTGGATATCTCACAGGAAATCCCGGTAATGATAGATTAACTAATGTGTTTGTAAGTTAACTAAATATCCCGAATGCTATTAATCAGGGCTACTAGGTTGCCGAAACGGATTATCTGTATTAATACATCAAAAGTCTGTACAGATTTTTATTCCAGTAAATTTTTTAGGTCCTGGTATTACTAATTTCGTTTGCGAAAGGTACGTTCTAGTACGATACTAAAATACATCTAAGGAATGAAAATTATAAATATGTGCATCCATTTTAAACCTGTATCACGTGTTATAAAACTGTATACTTGGCATCACTGTTGTGAATTCTGCTCATTCATATATACCCCTGTAAAAGTGTTCTCTTCTGCTTTCATGTGTATGTAATACATAGCCGATGATGGTTCTTCGCACGTTCGAGCACAAATGAAGTCTACTTTTCCAGAAACACTGCTATAAAACTAACAGTTATTAAAGAAAGTTTGGTGAACAAGCAAATGTTTCTACACTTTAAGTTTCACTTTCCAATTTCCCCAAAATAACAAAAGAATGACGTTTTATACAAACATACGTAACCAACAGATATGAAGCGGTCCAAACGAAGGACCTTGGTATGTTTGCGAACATAATTTGCATTTTATATCATATAATTGTGTTGATTAATTTGTTTTTAAACGTTCCACGGCTTGGAAGGTCGTGGATCAGACAAGATCTCAACTTGGGGATATATATCTGGATCGACATGTGTATATTCCGTTTCAAACAAGCATAGTTGTGTCGACTGACAAGGGACCTTCTCTCGTCACCCAACCATAGCTGCATCCCACTCCACTTACCATCAAATTCAGAGGGTCACAATGCGGAGCTATATTCCATAGCTACATCTCAGGATCCATGAATAAACCATTGTTAGGCAAATGATGTAATGGATCATCTGAAACCGTCATTTATTAATTAGGTCTACTAACACACTATTACATTTACAAAAAGTCTAGAAAGTGAGTATAAGAAAAACATGATAATTATAAACTAGACGTATCCACTATTCGTACTCACTGTATATACACAAAAATTATGCTAGGGTAATATGACTATGATGTAAAAAAACACATAAAAACAATATCAGAACAATCACAGAATGGAGGCCTTAATAAAAAGGAATGAAGAATCGGAAAAGGTGATTGTGATTCTGGAAAACTCAACTCACGAAATGCCACAATAAGATCACTTTACGTTCTACCCGAGATAGTGGCACTAACTCTGGCGTGCCGGCCCATTCATGCTGTAGAGAAATGTGTACAGGGTAGTTCTATCACCTCGAATTTTAACCAAGATATTTTAAAATGAAACTCAAGCGATTTGGTTATATAAACTTGTATTCTTAAGATTTTCCAATGATATGTACAGTATTTTAAGATCTAAACGACGAGACGAGCTAATCATTCGCGTGAAAGTAAGCAATAAACCTACCTATAACCAGAGTTGAATTAGCCTTAAGGCAAATTAGGCAACTACCTCAAGGCCCAGCATTGACCCTGGGCCTTACAGCCGGAAAAAAAGAACATTAAATTTAATGATTTGTATTATATTTTGGTTACCTTTCAGATATTTCTGCGCCATAACAGAAGCAACACAAGCCGAACTTGGTAATATAAAATACTGCATAAGACATTGCGCCGGTAACCTGAAATATCAGAAGCAGTCTCAAAATGGCCACTATTGCGAGGTTATAATATCCTTCAAACTGGAAAAACAGATGCTTAACGGCTTCAGTAGACATAGCGATGAAACAACCCAGATTCTTAGCTTTAGTAGAGGAACAGGCCCAGCAGAAACGGTTAAATACACGTGTTATAATATATATAACCCGCCATTTAAATCCTGTTATCGATTAATTTGATACATATCAATCTAAAAATGTTAATTTTATGACGTAGAATATGTTTTGACGTGTTTTTTTGAGTATACACGTGTAGGGGACACTGACTGTATTCTGAAACTAGTTTTTTTTTATATTTTAATGATATCCATGATTAACAAGCTGTTGATAAGCTGGATGTTTTTATATCCATCTACATTACACTAGACTTGACATAAAAAAGTACTACGTATAGGAGTTGCTTTTCTTTTCGAGGAACGCTTTCGATTTTAATCTTTTGGTCTACTCAAACTGCATTGACTCTGCTGAAAATGTACTGGGAATGAAGGAATCCCTCCTTGCTGAATTTCGGCCTCGGCGGCCAATCTCAACGGAGATCAGGCAAGTACGCAAGAGATATAGTGCACAAAGGTGTGCGCAATACATAGATGCACTCTCCGTTCCTTCACTCTCATAGTCTGATAAGACGGCAATCCGACATGACCGGAGAGAGATCAGGCGCGGGACCGCGGCTTTTCGTGCTTTCCGAGGCACGGGGTATCACACCGCCAACTTCCTGACTCCGAGCTGCGAGTAATTTATAAGGTGGAAAATCCCAGCCATAAATATTATTTGACATCAAAGCAATGTCGTATCGCATACACATTATAACTACGCCACCGAGGAAGTCATACTGTAATAACTATAATGCTAAAAATGTAGCATATCATTTTAAATTGAGTTCTGTAATAGGTAAACACAAATACTTTATGGGCCTCCTGAATCCACTACAATTATCATAAATATTATAGTGTAGTGGAAACAACGAGCGTCCCAACCATCTCAAGAATTGTGCCTGCAACATTGGCTGTACATCGGCTAACCTTGGCCGCTATATTATATTGTCATAGCATTACTTTTCAAAGTGGGGGACGCGCGCCTCTGGGGAGGCGTGACAACCTAAAAAGGGGGCCGTTAATGTAGATTTTGTAAATCAATTATCCCTCGGGAACAGTATTTTTTTGGATGAAAGGTACCATATATCCTCCTGTATCCCTTGCTCTTCTCTTATTATTGTCCTTTAAGTAGTGGCGGCCATGATTCGAGGACCTGGCTGCAGATATTTGCGATGCCATTTTACCCACTTACTGAGAAGACATTTCCTGCATTCACACTAACTGCTGCAGCTCCTGTAAGCGAAGGTCGGCTATGATGCGCATTTTATAACACCGAGCAGCGAAGCCCGGCGAGTCTCATGGAACAATAATCCGTCTTTATCCTGCAAAGAAATTAATAATTGGATATATTTTTCCATATGCTAAGGATGGGAAATTATATCCATTAATTTCCCAATAAATGATGTTTACTACCCACAAACACCCACAATTTCAAAAGAAGGAAAAGCATTTCTGGTCTTGGAGGAAACGAACTGGATAGGTAAAGGAGATTATTTAGGCTCTTTTGAACTCTTTTTCTCGATGCCATCTTTTTCTATGTGCCCCTGCAAGTGCAAGGTCGTGGGCGGGTATCCTGTTTGCTACTGCCTAAGCTCACCAATGCAGGATGCCCATTGATTCTTCAGGTGAAGTTAAACACAGTACAGAGTTAGCTTACCTATGACTCACTTGGTACCGGCTTAATTTTATTATAAACGATATTCACGAGTTATCATATTAGAGAGATAATATTGAGATATATTGTTGCTTACTCATTTCCTTGCTATTTATTGTAGTATAGTTTTACGTATCTTTTATCTATATACATATCTACATACTATATAAATATATGTGTGTATGTATGTTACCTGACTTCAATACGGCTACAGCGATTCTAATAAAATTTTGATTACAATGATAAATCTAAAATTTTTATCACTGGAGCGATGCGGAAGTTTAATATAGATAGGCTCAATAACAACGCAAAACTATATGCTTATGTCAAATCCAAAGGAGGGGAAAAGCCTGGCTCTCCTCTGTCCTCTGTCGATCCTCATGACCCGACCCAACAACTGTAAAATCGTAAGACGGTAGACATTGTATTAGGTACTTTAATCCTTGACTGGTTGCTGCTTTGGCAATATCAGTATCTTCCGACCAGCGTATTGGGTTTTTTATAGGCAAACGTATGTCCCTTTCGATCTCCAAGTCAGGCAAAGCCTTAGGTATTTATTCCAAATATATATAACGTAAACTGCAAGATATTTTATTTATTTATTCGAATAACTAAAGACCCATTGTGTTTGTAATATATACAGTATTTTATAATATTATGTTAGTATTAAAATAACAAATTAATAGACGGTGTATCGCTGCACCATTCTGTGTGAAAGACAACAACGAGCAACGTGGCAATCCAGCCTACTGGCAACCATTTGTGGAATGCTTTTAAGGCTGACCCGAATCCTGTCAGGGATACACAGCTCTTGCGCATTGTGGCATAGAAACAATTTACCTGGGTGCCTACAAACATTCCTGGTGCAGAAACGAGACAGAACCATGAATATTCTATATGCTATATTGCTATTATTTGCCTTAACTTAGAGGGAAACGAGGTCCATGAAGTACATAGAAAGAAACTCTGTCTACTTCTTCATGGATACACGCGTGATGTTATTTTAATATGTTCTAGCTAGTTTTAAATCATTCCCCTCTACACACTAACACATACACAGTACAAACATTATGTAAATTGAAGTATTCGCGAATGAAGCCCGCCATTCATGGTCATATCATTATGTTTACGGCATACAAATTTTAACAAGCGGGAATCGAATCTCGTACCGCCGGCTGACTGCTAATGAACTTAAATTTATGGGCAGACGCCTTACATAACATGACGTAACGCTCTGCAGTACTGTTGTGTATGATGTTTTAAATCAATTTATTTGAAACTGCTGTTTGGTTTCTTCCCGCCATTTTAAGGTAAGAATGTAGGGGTATTGCGTTTGCGACCGGACTGCCGTGGTGACATCTCGGGTTCGATTAGGGATCAAGTAATAATAATGGGGTTTTCTGCTCAGTCTTAACCCCAAATCTGATATCAGAGGTACAGATCCTCGCCCCTACACAGGACCCAAGATTATTGGTGAATGATAATGAGGCTGTTTTACCGCATATTTTTGGAGGAGCTAGTTCCAATTTGCTAGCCTTTAACGATATGTTCGATCTTCCTTGAAGTTAGTGAAGCAACCACTGTTTGGACTTAGATATAACACAAATAGACCTACACCTGGAATAATGGATGACTAATTTTGATTCCAGATTAACATAGCGAAATCATATTGGTAGTGCAAAAGCTACATCCAAATAACAATCAGCCAATATCACTAAGGGCTACTATGGTACTTAAATACTTAAACAATTGCCGTCAACAAGTCCCGAGATAAACAAATCCATCTTTATTAGTAAAATTAACTCGCAGTTCGATCGATTCCATACACGTTAATAAGTACATAATATATTCGTGTTCATTTGTTTGCGTGTATGGTTATTGTTTGTTTTGTGGCCCCATGTTTGGTGTTTGGTACGACGTCGAAATATCTAAATTTGTGTTCACGCTCTTGGCTATAAAACGAGAACCTTGATGAATATTTTGCGGTAATGAAATTAAACTAACCTATTTGGTTGTGGATATGTGCCTATTTAGTTGGCAGGGTATGACTCATGGGTTCTGCCCAGGTCGTGCAACACTTTGGGAGTTTTCCAATTTGGTTCGCAAAGACAGGCTCCTGGTCACCAACTAAGCTGACCTTTTGCATGAAAACGTGTATATTCAGCTATGTGTACCTACGGGTCGCACAGTTGATTATTTCTATAGAGTGGTTAATTTGAAACGATATTTCTCAGCCATTACAAAATATAATAATTTAATCCGTGATTTCTTAGTACCAAAATATTACATCCAACGCAAATTAACGAGACCTGATTCTTCTGTGTGCCTTTTATACATAACTGTTCAGCGGTTCCTGCGTTTACTATTAACTCAAACATCTTTACAAAACTTCACATTTATGATAAGCAGGAATACGAATATAATTAAATATACAATAAAACAATAAAATTCATTACAGTTAAAATATTCAAAAACATCACGTGTTGGTATCATAAAGACGATTTAAATTTTTGAATATTTTTGTATTATCCGCCTATAACACGGTGCCAGCACACAAACATGTGGCCCACTTCATTTTAAGTGGTATTCACCACACTAATACATGTGTTTTTGTATAAAGTAAAGTGACCCCACTGATGTGAGTGGCGTAGGTACCAGAAAGTGTCGTTGATGATTACCTCTCGTCAGTCGACGCAATTATGCCGGCCTCCAGGCTTTTACAAAATAGATATTAGGAAATATGGGGGTTTGAGTCACCGGAAGTTTCACTAATACCAAACGCACCAACATTATCACCTAAATAGGTAGAGTAGAGGCGAAGACAACACTGTATGACCCGTATCAATGATATAAGACCCTAGAGTTTTAAGGGTCCCTTTTAAGCCCGCCAAACACTGGTACCCAAAAGTTCACAACGTTAAAGGACCCTCTAAGGCAAATTACACAACTGGCCAACAGCTAGTTTTATCTATAGCCTCAATCTATTTATTATTTATTTTATCTATGACCTCGTAAGGATAGAATTATTGCTAAGATTTTTTACACTATAAAAAAATAGCCCGTTTTATAATAAGTGCTTAGTTTACAATAAGTCAATTCAACTTCAATCTACCTTACGTGAGTCAGCAGCTTTAGTTACTAGTTTCTTTTAACTAAATAAACAAAACCACAACCAAATAAGACACTCAGTGTGTTTGTTTAGACCACCATGGTGATAGCTTTTGATTATAATAATTTACTTGTAATTTGTAGATATAAAATCAAAAGACAGTACTTTGCTTATCTGAAAAAAAAACAGACATAAGCTACTTTTGCTTAAGTATTTAGATACTAGTTTTCTTAGGGCTCATTTTCTATTGTTAGTTTACATGTATCCATAAAATAAATTATACCCTGACTGAATATAAAAGTGAGGCAAATTGACAACTTTATTCATACAACAGTCATTATTAATTAGTTTGCGTTGTACTTTATTACGCCAAGCTTTATTTGATAATTTAAAAACCAGCCCTTACATAAACAAACTACAATCAATTAGAACATGCATCAAAGTTTTACATTCCACGCCACCAATGTCGCGACAACACGTCACGCGCGGCAAAAAACCAAAATTCCAAACATTAAAACACGTTTTGGCATTACCATAGTTTGTATGGGCGTTTCTTTAACTCAAAGTTTATGTGCGACGGCCTTGGCGAGAGAACCAAAAATCATAGTTGCCAAATAGCAGTGTTTCCTCAAGTTTTGGGGATTTTAACGCCAAAGGGAGAAATTTGGGGGGCCCGAAATGTATGAGATCTTTTAGGGTTAAAAAATGACACATTTAGAGCAGGAATACACTGTATTATTTGTTTGTAATACTCTTTTTAGTTGGAGCGTCGATTTTTTTCGTGCACGCAATTTTTTTAGGAGGTAAGTAAGTATTTTCTTAAAAATCTTTATTTTGGCGTTTTCTTATATTACTTAGGGATATTACAAAGCATCTGCTAATAATGCCAAGTAATGTCTAAAGGAAATAAACGTTTACAATTCATATTTATGACTCTTTTCAATTGTGACAAAAAACTATAAAAACATGGATTGAATAAAGAGATCTGAAGTATTCTGAACTAGGGGGCCTGCGTTGTACGCACATTTTATCCATGAGCAGTCTGTCTGTGCACGCAGCACGTGCCTACGCAACGCACTTTGAAACACACTCGTAGTTTTGAAGAGGGTTATCAGGTGATCTCGTATTAAAAACATTGTGATTCTGTACTCTAAGAATGTAATTTTCAAGATTAAGTTGATTTGCAGATCCTTTTATAAAACAAGGCGTTACCGTGATAATGCTTACTATTAAGGATGACAGAGAAACTTGAAATTAAGCCCCTCTTATGATTTTATCCTTTGGTTCTGCATTGTAAACGTAGTATAATTTAACAAGATTTTCCTTCTTTCTTCTCCATTGGGGCCATTACAGTAGCAATGAGAAAAGTCACCAGGCCCCCATGAGCTGAATATATCATTCCTTCTTTTAGTATTTAATCCACTGCCCTTCAAAAATCTTTTCGCGCTAAAACATCAACTTTATCAGTAAACTACAGATTATATAGGTATTTAACTTAAAACAAACGCTGCCACGCTGTTGCCAATATCATGTTGCAAATAACTAATTAAAATTATGGTAAACTTTACTTGCTTAGTTACAAAAAAATTTGGTATACATTAGTCTAATATTAAAATTTATTTGTCTGTTTTCCTCGTTTTGTTCATAAAATTATTTATCGCACTTCCTTTAGTATAATTAGAATTTTTAAGCCTGTAAACAAAGTGATCTCAATTTAATAAAGCTTTGTGTAAATTATATCGTAATTTGGCACGTACCAATTAAATTTAACAATCAGTAGGTACCTATAACACGCACTCACTAAATCCTTGACGACATTAAATCGGATTTCATGTTGTCGAGTTAGTCGGCAGCATCACGTGATTATTACTCCTCATCATGTAGACCTGTGTCATTTCCCTTGACCGTTGCTGTAATTATGCTGGCTTTACTGTTTGTCAAACTGCGACTAACTGCGACGATCAATAGACTACCTAGTACTTACCTCAAAACAACTAAAAGTAGGTACTCTAGTAAGCAGCTACTATGGTTTTCTATGCGCATGAAGATGGCTATGAAATCTATTCCAAATTAATTCGGTTACTCTCACACCAATCGTATGTTAGTATCGGATTTCTAGCTTATTGTTTGAGTCAGTATCTACCTAACATAAAAAACGAAAGCATTCGCACGTAACTGGGGAAATTAGTGACAGAGATGTTGTGGACAATAGACATTAAAGTGGATTCGATCAGCTCAATTGAGGGAGTATTATTACTTATGTCAATACTAGCTTTATTGTCCAAAGTGGAAGTGGTACCGGGCGGGATTGTCCGTCCTCCTTCGTGCCAGATCCTAGACAGAGCGCCGAGAGCTGTAGAAGGACGCCAAAGTTTCCTACTCTTGGACTCTCGAACGTCTTTATCAAAATATTAAGGTTTTTATCAACTAAAATACAATTGGGACTTAAAAATATTTTGCGAGAATAAGAGGCGCAATAAATTAAAACTTTTATCCAGACAGGTACCTTCCATAGGCACCTACAATGTTACATTGAGCCAATGCCGACATAAAACTCTACAGAAACGCTGTCGTTTTTTGAAAATGGTGCCATCCCAGGCGCGGTGATCAAATCCCCTCATAGACAAAACTATGATCGGTTATCCTTTATAGCACAGTTTCACTTTGTGAAAAACCCCCATAAGTATTTGATTAGAATCAAGACGTTATGTCCATGCCAATCCATTTACATTCATGTTTAGTAGGTATGTAGATGCGATGATTATTTCGTAGTCCGATATGAATCATCAAAATGTAAAATGGTAATCTGTAGGTAATCAAAATATAAAGACAATATAATATTATACCACTATAATATAGTGGTATTTGGTTAACAATGTAAAAAGATATAAATACATTATCCGAATGACTATAATTGCCATCTATCGTGACGTAAAAGTAACAATAATGAAGCTAAATGCCACGTCAGTCTAATGCCGTACGTATAGGTACTAAATTTTTTTAACAGATGTCGCTTATATAGCCCATAAAAATTATTAAATTTAAATTACATACAAAATGCAATATTATTAATTAATTAAATATATTCTAATAATTCTGTATTAAAAAAATGAAGTATAACGTTTATTATTAAATGCAAATTTTTTTTAGAAAGTTTCGTGGCTGTTGTCTAAATTGTCTTTGCCCAGCAATGTGTACGAATTTCTAATGCACGACGATAAAAAAAAGATTGTGAGGTAGCGAGAAATGGCGTCGCAAGTTGTTTTTTATTCGCAATCAATGTGTTTCTAATGTAGTTATGTGATTTTAAATACTATTCGCGTTGTTAAGATTAAAATTTCCGCCGCGACGTTGTTTAATTGACAAACAGTGGTTATTTTGTTGTGATTTCGTCTTCCACTGAGACAATGGCGTCGTCGAATGAAGCGAGAGTGTCCCACGTAAAAGTTAGTGGAAATCGCGATTTTGGCAATGATTGCTACGAGTCAAATGGCGAAGGAGACGCCGGTGAGGGCACGAAGCGTCGTCGTGTCGCTCACGACTATAGAAAATTATCGAAATTGGGATACGATCCAAGTGTGTCAAACGAATCCAGGCTCACACCATCATGCGAATCAAGAGGTATATTTTGTTGTATACATACTTATAACACATTAATACGTTGCACTAAAGTGACTAATGGCGTTGTCATAACGATTTCAGTCAATAAATAGTGTTATTTTTTGGTGGGAAATATGCTAACCTATCAAATTGTTTGTTACATCATTGCTGAGGTCAATAATGTTTATAAACACATGTGGCGCGGTTCCCCATGGCATCTACGGGTTTTTGGTGGTTGCTAGAAGGTACAGACGAGATATTTCGTGTGAACTGTGGTTTGCGACGTTGTGGTGCTGAGATTGCATCACTACTGACCTTGCCCCATGCTGAACATTACTTTCTATTTATTAGGAAAGGAATACCATGCAAATCTAGCCATACTGCGTGTTACTAACGAGCCTAGACTATAATTACCAATATTTGTTAATTTGAACATATGGAAAGTTCATAATCTTGGTACGAACGCATCCCATATTGTAAATTAATTTGAATAGGGCCAAAAATCCTTTTTCCTACAACTATTCCGTTTTGAAACTATGGTAACACTTTCAACATCATTTAATGCTCAACATATGGATGGGAACATAATATGATAAAAAGTTATAAAATAACTGCCTTACATTCAAATCTTAGTGAAAAAAGGGAAAACCTAACTGTACATTAGTGTAGCACACATATTTAACACAAGGTAATGTGAATTTTCTGGGTTATCATTTTTGAAAACAGACAAAATTCTTTTCCTGATGTTTCAAAAGAAGATAATACAAATAAATTGTAAAGTATCAAGATCCTGGACCATTTAATATGAAGATTGCCAAGTTACCTGGAATTTCTCATAATTTGCTATAAAAAGTCTACTGATATTTCAATACATTCACTAAAACTCACATTTAGAACATTACTGAATCTAAATTATATTTCTTAATCTAAAAATAAACCAGTATCAATCAATTTTCGAAAGACTTTTGACAGTAAAATATTAATTGTTATTAAAATAGAGTACCAATAGGTATTCAAAGCACTTTTGACAATAAAATAGTAATTGTTATTAAAACAGCCAATATAATATTATTCCTTGTACAAATTGGCTTTAAGTATAAGTAAGATTAACTAAACTTACAAGTACTTCTTTAAAAATGTTAAAAAAATAAGTTTTTTTTACACAGTATACTTACAACAAATTTCACAAGATTAAATATGCAGGAATATTGTGGAGTTTCAGGCATTATTATTTTATTGGCAGTAAAACTTTATAAAGATTTTACATTATGTAAAACCATTGCCATATTTAACTCTAAATAATTTATTTACAGTTAAATATGGCATAGAAGGTCCCTTACAAATAATATTTTTTTCTGACGGTTGTGGTGTATTGAATCTACTGTCCCTATGAGACAGTTGTACTTGAAAATATTCTCCTCTTTTTTTTACTGGTCCTTATGAACAGGTTGTTTATAATCAAAAAATCATATCAAGTAGTCAAATATAATTCAGTACAGAAACACAAAAAATATGTGCAAATAACTATAGCAAAATCAAGTTTAGTTTATAGGGACTTATTACAAGAATACAACGAGGTATTAGGTAAATTTAGTCTCATAATTACTATATACAATATTCTTAACACCTTTATTATGAAAACCAGAAGTATCAATATTTTATATTGTAAATCTGTAGAGATATATATTTGGTAGGTTGGTAATATCCCAGGTCATTTCAAATAAATGGTAGACAATTAACTTACCACTGAATGATTAAATTCTATATTGTAAAGTGTTCTACAAACCCGTACCAGTCAGTAATACTGCTATTTATTTTTGATGACATAATGGAAATTGGTGTTGCATAAAGTCTACTGTATTGATTACTCAATTATAACTAATTTATTGCCATTACTAACCTGTTCCTGTGACTTTGCTTGCATGTAAAAAGATTTTCCAGGATGAATATTTTCCCAAAAAACATAGGGATAAAAAGCAGCACTTTAGAGTAATGTAGCTTCCTTTTAGTGATCAACTATTCAAAATTGGTTAACAGTTCCTAAGATGAGCGCATTTGAGCAAACAAACAGACAAACTCTTCAGATTTATATGTTACTATAGATTTATTACACAAAGGAAATCATTTAACAGAATAGCAATATTCTAGATGCCGCTCCACCTTTAGATGCAGTGAAGTCTTTGTCATAATATATATTTTAAAGTAAGCCCTAAAAAATTCCATTCATTACATTTTGCAAAAGGTCAATAGAAAAATTGCCTAACGTCTTAGCCGTTCTAGATATTTCCATACAATATATTTTTTGTGTAGGTTTGATATAAGAACTTGAAATAAAATTAAACTATATTTTATTACAATAAAAACTTTACAGCGTCAATAAGGAATAGACTTCCCCTTGGTTTTAATATCTTACATTTTTCATGCAAAGAAAACAAATTCATTATAAACATTAGTTTAGAAGATAAATTCAAATAAATATTAAAAATAACTAATTCTTAAATGTTTTAAGTTGTATCTCAAATCCAATATTATCATCAGAAAAACATAAAAAAATAATACAAATAGTAAAAAATAAACCTAAACTATTACTATGGTGAAATTTAATATTTGCATAAATGAATATGCATCTGTATTTATATATTTTTTTCTATATTAGAGCCTTTTAGATTTTATATGATAAGGTTAAATTATATTTATATTTCATAAACTTTCCCTTGCCTCAAAATACTTCAAAAACATTGAATACTAGATGAAATCCTAAACAATAATATTAGTCCTGTATTAATTAAATATATACTGTCCTATTGCTGGCCACAAGCTTCCTATATTATTGAGAGGGATTAGGCCTTAGTCCACCATGTTGGCCTAATGCGGATTGGTAGACTTCACATACCCTCAAAAGAGACCTTGAGTATTCAGATTACTTCACTATGTTTTCCTTCAATGTAGAAGCAAATGCAATGGCAGTCCATTCCACTGCCAAATAGGCTACTGCTGTTTTTAAACCATCAATTCATAAATATAGTAATGTTGATAAAAATGAAAAAATTGCCTGTGTTTTGTTTTGATCCTATCATTCTAACATCATAGATTTTTATAATTTCTTATATTATTAGAAGTAAGATAGCACTTATGTAATATATTAATAAAAATATTCCCTATGCAGTTTTGCAATAACTATGTAATATATCAGTTTAATCAATCAGATAATATCAAAAGGTACCTAAGCCTAATTTTCAATGAGTCATGAAATGGTTGTACGTGATTCTATGTCAATTACAGTTTCATTTACAAAATGGCAAGTTTTATAGCATACGTCATTTGAACTGACCTTAGACCACTTTAGCTCTTATTTTTATGACAAAAGAAGCCGACAGTATTGTAGAAATAAAGAAAAGATTAATTAATTAAATGGATATGCACTCCCAACACACATAATCATATCCCCACACTAAAACATTTTATTGAACCGTATACAAGGTCCCAATAACTACAAAAAACATTGATCTTTGTCATTGCAAAGGTAATTTCTTCAAAGTACTGGCTATTAAATTATTTTCTTGTGTTGAAAGGTGATAGTTAACATTAATTACCCTCGTATTGTGTACAATTTTGTCTGCCATTTGTCATATAAAAAAAGCGATTTGCTACTTGCAGTCACTAAACAATCCAAAATTTTTTTTGTGACTGAAATAACTATATAAAAACAACTTGTCATTGTGATAAACAAATTTTCTGTTACTGCTTGTTGTTATGTTGAAATTCTGCCAATATTTTTTTACGAAGTTGTAATATTCATGACTATTAAATATATTTTTGTGGCATTCAGGGTAAATTGTTGCTTTCTTTTTTTTTTGCTAAATCGTAACATTTTCAAGAGTTAGCGTAAAAAGATTATTACAAAAAATGCTCTCATATGTTAATTATGTCCCAGATATATTTTTCTCTCAATTAATTTAATGTACTGGTTCCAAAAGGCAAAAATAAGGCAGTATGAATTGTGGTATACACCCTTTGCCACGAGAGTGCAGTGACATGCTTTTTAATTCAGTTGTGGGTGTCTTCTGTTTACAGCTTGTAGTGCTTCTTGCCAACGAGCAAGTAACTTGATCAATTAGTCCAGCTATACTCTAAGTGTGTTCCGCGGAACCCTAGGGTTCCGTGATACCTCCGTCGGGGTTCCGCAAGAATTTAGAAAAAAAAATCAAAACACCTCTCTGAATAATAATTAGTAACTGTTACATTGTACTTTTATTATGCTGATTAATAAAAAATACACTTATAAAAACAATTGTTTTATTGTAGGGTTCCATCAAGTATTTTGTTTCCCAAAAGGGTTCCGTCATTTAAAAAGTTTGAGAACCACTGAATTAGTCATTTAGATGTATCAAAATCATAACATTAATATTCTAAGTCATCATTCATTCATCCATGCATTTAATTGAGACGGCTTATCAACAAGTCAGATGAACTGAGGTAGAAATAATTTAAGGTTAATAACTTTCAAGTTATAATTTTATGTACAAAAACTTCTATGAGTGAAGCCACTAGTAGAAACTTTTAAAAAAAGTTTAAAAGGATCCTATCTATTCATAAACACTTTGTTATGTGTACATAACTAATGCGTTGACTCTGAATAGTCAGTTAATGTGTATAGTATATACCTGTACATATTTACTTACACTTGTACAGGAAAACAATGCAATAACATGTAATATAACGCAATTTTTGTGGTCTCTTGCCATATCATGACTTACTAAGAGCCATATTAATATATAAAAAAAATATATATTTGTTTTGTTCAACATATAGTAAACACATGAGGGAAGTTTGGGGCGTTGTAGAAGACAAAGAAGTGCTGAAATATATGAAAGTCAATTTTGAGTAGGGTGTCAAATAGGTGTTAAATGTAATGAACTATTTAATAAACTAAGCTTAAGCTGCCATTTAAGAGTTTGTTCTCAGTTGAGTCATTGATAAATAAACAAAAAACACTTCTGTCAAGATCTGTCTTATGCTGCGATTTAAGATATTATTTTAGAGGTTGATATCTATTTATTAACTAGTGATGTCCTTAAATTGATTTTAACTTGGCAGCATCTCAGCCAGTATTGCACCAAAGAGCTATATTAAGTGGCATCTATTAGCACGGCCCTATGAGCCTTATTTGTTTTGGACACAAGATATTAATCCATAATATTTCACTTTGAATGAAGGTCACTTTAGACATGTCTGTCTTGAAATTTAGGGAATGCCTATGTTCAGCAGTGGATTGTATGTGGCTGTTTTGCATTTTATATATGGTACAGTCTCATTGAGCTGGTCTTACAATAGAAATGTTTCAGCTCAAAAGAGACCATTGTCAATAGATTGACGGTCCCCAAGAACAAAATCTCATCTGCAAAATGTCTAGTTGCAGTTTGAAACTTGTATATTAAGTGAAAATATACATATCAGTTACTTATTTAAAAACTATTGATTGATATCAAAAATTAATTTAATTGTTATTTTGAGGTGATTAATTGATTTTTATATTTTTATTTAACATAAAACCTTCATACTGCAACTAGATATTTTGCAGATAAGATTTTGTTGTTGGGAACTGTCGAAATATTAATGATTTAAATAAATAAACCATCAAAGATTGTATGGTATATTTGATGTGCAAATTTAATTATATCACATAAATCTAAGTGTTATTTATGAAAATTTGCAATAATCCCTAAAGATAAATTAAGGGAAAGCTAAAATGTTATTTTTGGTCTTCAAATTGTTAATTTCATATTTTGCTACTTATGTAAAATTAACATAGGATCTTGTAATAGTGAACCAGTGATTAAAATTACTAGTGAAGCTAGATAAATATATGTACAGAAACAATGTTTAAATTTTATTAGGCACCAACTCTAAAATTGGTAACTAGTATATATGTGATCTAATGAATGACTACGGGATGTTAAATTATTTTGTTTTGATAACTTTTTGATTCAATGTGTTAATCATATATCTACTGCAACAAATCGGAAAAAATGATAACTATAATTTTTTCCTATTGACCCTTTTGTTTTGCATATTGTAAAAGTTGAGTAAAGTTGCTAACAGCCATCTCTTTGACGTCACCATTTGGAGATCCCATCCCAGAGCGTAGAAACTCATGAAGTATAAATTTCAACAATAAGAAGTTTATTTTGGTTTTGAAAAACCGTTACAATCGCACTTACATGAAGCAAGAACATATTGCTAGTATAGTAAAATAGTTGTATGTTAGTGATTCTACATTGTGTCATTTTCACAAGGAAAATGTTTAGGGTATACTGTTTACCTGAGAGAAACCATTTAGGTATATATTGTGGAATTTCCCGCCTTGTGTAAAGTTTCTGATGTTTTTTAATGTTTAAGATAGTATAGAATACGAAGCTTCATTTCCAAAAACGCTATGAATATATTATATAATATCAACCCTGTATTATATACTGTCCCACTGATGGGCACGGGCCTCCTCTACTATTGAGGGGGTTTAGGCTTAGTCCACCACGCTGGCCTAGTACGGATTGGTAGACTTCACACACCCTCATAATTCCTATAGAGAACGTCTCAGGTATGCAGGTATCCTCACGATGTATTCCTTCACCGTTAGATCAAGCGATACCTCACAAAGAATACACATATATTTTTTTAGATAAGTCAAAGGTTGGAATTTGAAGGCCCTTGGAATTTGAACCTGCAGACATTGGTCTGGGCAGTCCGGTCCACACCCAAACTAGGCTATCGCCGCTTTTTTTTATGAATATAATTACGCCATATTTTATTGTTATTAGTGAATTTACCAAATGTTTTCTCAAATATTTTAACGTATTAAAGTTAAAAAAATATTTCTAATTTGCAGGCAAGAAGAGGAAACACAGCGAGGGCTCACCCAACCCTTTGTGTTCCTGGACTGCAGAGACCAGTGTCCCGGCTAAACTGTCCAAGATATGGCCCGTGTTCGACTCTGGAGGATTCGGCGACGCGGCCGTGCTCAAACTACACGTGTCGAAGACGCCCTCTATCGACAACCCCTTACTCTACCAAACGTCCAGCAAAACCTTCAACCTGGTGGAACTGTTCCAAGATCCAATCAAGACAGACTGGTTTGGGGGTCTTAACGCCACCTGGAGACAATCGCATCTCGCCAACAAGATGTCGAACGATGATGCGACGAGGAGGATCTTCTCTTCCGTCTCCAGGCAGCTGAAAATCATCAACTCGCATTTCCAGCAGTCAATGTTCAAATACAAGTATCCAAGAGTGACCAGGTCGAATGTGCTTCTTGAAAGTTCTCCGATACGACGTCCTGCTACCCACTTTAGCTTGACCCTCAAGGCGATCAGGTTCCAGTCGACGCCAAGAAGAGAGTTACCATGTTACGGGAATTTGGAGTTACCGTTGAAGATGATGGAAGGTAGTAGTGGGTCGCAGGTGTACCCAGCTATCATGAACGTGAAGGACGCTGTGGATGTTAAAGTCAAGATTGAGAACGAGAGAGTCAAATTGGAGAAGAGTGAAAGGGAGAAGGAGAGGGAAAAAGAGAAGGATCGAGATAGGTGAGTTGGTAATATAAATTCTTTGTTCTTTTTCTAGGTAGGAATGTAATGTGATACGAAATATCAGTACAATGTTGTGATAGGTTTGAACTTTGAAGGGCATTATGAAACTACGTCTGATATTTCAGCGTGATGCGCACGCGACGCGCCGCTTATTTCGCAATACATTACGCTGGGTTAGTCATAAAGTACTTTGTAATTCAAAATTTGTGCACCATGTTTCTGAACATTTTTTTACTTAGGCACAGCAGAATAATTGTAAACAATTATTTTCGTCCATACTATTAAATGCGAAAGTATCTCTCTCTGTTATGGTTTCATGACGACCAGTGAATTTGTTTTGACAAAATATTGTATTGAATAAGCTTGGATCATAAGAAAAGACTCTATCCGGGAAAAGTACGAAAAAAATTCGCGAGCAACATAGATGTGTTGATAATACCTACTATACCTGAAGAACGATATATCCGCTGTCATCTGTTAAAGATAGAGTCCGTTGAAAGGTCTCCAGTTTAACTTGGTATAGGTGGAGGCACGAGTCGTGAGCACACTCGTGATTGGTCGGTTTGGTTCCTTAGTCGATGGTCGTTGTCTATTGCTTACACTTACCATGCGGCTACTATACTATACACCTCAAATTTGAATATACGCGATATTATCCCCACCACTGTTCACTTGTGCTTTTTTGAACCTGACTATACCTTTGTTAGCCTGGCAGGGCCGGCTTATACAAGCACACCAGACCTTCGGCTGAGCGATTTGTACTCGTACCTTTGAGTTCACCTGTGCTGTTAACTAATTACTGTATTTGCAATTGTTTTAGGTCCCACTCGTCCCGCCATTCGTCATCGTCATCGTCCTGCCACCACTGCCGGCGGCGGTCGCGCATCAAGCGCTGCTCCATCGGCGTGCAGTGCCGCCGCGACCGCGCCGTCGCGGGGGCGTCGGGGGGCGCGGGGCCCGTGGGGGGTGCACCTCCCGGGGCCGACGGATGGGCCGCGTTGGCAGACAACCCTGCTATCAAAGGACTCAAGTATCATAGGTAGGTGGGGTAGATACAGTAGATAAAATCTCTAGAGGCGACGGACGCATGAATAGAGGATTTGCAGCTTATGTCTAACATTTTTTATTAATTGATTTATTGCCTAACAGCCTATATTGCATTATGAATAATAAAAGGGCTTTTGAAAGGCATGATTGCGAGTAAATATTTTAGTCATCAATATATTATCCGGTGGATTTTATGTGGTGGAGGAACAAGCATTAGATAATAAATATTAAATCTATCACATTATTTTGAAGTTTAAAAAACCCACATATTTCTTTCTCATATAAAATTCTGGCCTTGTCCAGCAAAAAATTGCAAAATAAAATAAAATAATCTCATTCGTGTCTCAGACTAATGCGCGTGGAGACGCACCCGAACGGCGGCGCGAGCGTGGTGTACCTTCAGCAGCGGGACATCGACATGCTCACCGAACAGCAACAGCTCTCGCTTGCCAAGGAGTTCCTCAAGGTATTTAGTATTTCATTCTAAATGATTCTGAATATGTTTTGAACATAACATGAATACTGTATACATTGATTGATACATTAAGTGCATCAATGTTAACTACAAAAATGTAGTAAAAAATATGTTTTACTGGGCGTATTTGCTAACTGACCCCAAGATAAGATTTATCATTTGCTTTTATGTTGGTGGCTATCTAATCTTACAAAATTCACAACACAGGACTCTTTAATAAAAAAGTACGATAAAATATTGAAATCATTATTTCGTTGATAATTTGTAAGGTGATATCTAGCTACTCCGTATAGAGTACAGTTGAGTGATGCATGTCCCGCAGCTGGTGTTCTCGGAGGACAGCTCGGGCTGGGCGCACTTCGTGTGCGGCGTGGTGCGCGGCGCGGCGGCGCCCTTCCCGTGCCTGCTGCAGTACCTGGCGCACGCGCACGCCGGCCTCACCGTCAAGGCCGGCGTGCTGGCGCGCGCCTCCGACATCGAGACCACCACCGTCAGCAGGTATTACCAGCAGGTCAGTGCCTAACACGTTTGTTCCTTGCAAATATTGTAACTGAACATGATTAGATTGGCTCAGTCATGTAGTTCTGAAGTACCGGATATAAACCCCGGATCGCCAATGTGATGTTGGATTTATCAATTTAGTATTACCCTGAACTTTGGAATTTGTGCCCGATATAATGATAGACTCGTCGCCTGTCACATCTTAGGACTAATATAATCTCGGCAAAATGAGAGGGCACTTCCGCACTAGTGCCTACACATTTTGCCACATTTTTCAGGCATACAGACTTACTTATGCCTTAAAAGAGTCGCTTAAACCGCTTCATTCTCATTAGAAGTATTCAATCCTTTCAAATCATTATGGAAACTCCTGGTTAATTTATAAATATGCGAAGCATGATCCTATGCTTCAAAATTGAATGACTTAACGTCCATCTAAATCAGTCATTCGACAGCTCATTGCTTTACGTCCCGTCAAAAAACTTATCTCAACACAATATCTACACAGGTACAGCAAACGTACGCAGCGGGCACGTTCCGAAGCGGGCCGCTGCACCAAATCTCGCTGGTGGGCACTGTACACGAAGAGGTGGGCGGATACTTCCCCGATATGCTGGACATGCTTGCCACCTGCCCGTTTCTTAAAATGGTAATTATACTACTTGTTTGTCGGACATTAATGATAAAAGAAATGTCTAACGTCCCTAATTTATAAAATTGACCTTATCACAGGAATATGTAAAGTTCAATTGACAGCAACTTAAAACAAACAATGAACAACATTTGAACATTTTATATTACAGTTACTGAATTCAATCTAATTCGCAAAATATATTTACATCAATATATTTTATTTATATAGCTTTACAATTTTAATATATTGTGATGTTTTCAGACAATGCCGTGGGGACCCATGGCTGCCGTGGAAATGGAACCTCAGGAATCCAACGATGGTCCGATATTGTGGATCAGGCCTGGGGAGCAGTTGGTGCCTACGGCTGAGCTGGGAAAGAGTCCCATTAAGAAAAGAAGGTATGACTTTGTTCTTCTATTTCTTTAATTTTCTCTATGCCTAGGTTCCTAGAATGAATAATGTTTTGCCTTTTACTATTTTCACAACAAAATAATTTGTTACACATGGTGGACTAACGTCTTATCCCTCTCAGTGGAGGAGGCCCATGCTCAGCAGTGGGACAGTTTATAATTTAGGGCTGATATTATTTTTATACAATACACAAACTCCAGTTATGGTGGTAAATAATTTTCGATAACAGAATGTCATTGATGTATAAACTATTTGTCTGTCTGGTTTTTTGCGTGATGTGGAAGTTAGATTATGCTATAAGAATTGCAAGTGTATGTTTGTATATACAGGACTGGTATAAACGAGCTGCGCAACCTGCAGTACTTGCCGCGCTGGTCGGAGGCGCGCGAGTTCCTGTTCGAGGACCGCACACGGGCACACGCCGACCACGTGGGACACGGCCTCGACCGCATCACCACCGCCGCCGTCGGTACGTACCAGTCACACTGACTGACTCACTCACTAACAAACACTGACTAACTGACTCGGTAACTGGCAGTATGACTAAATCACTCACTCTTACGCTGCATTAACCTAACCCGCCTTTAAACTAGACAGATTATAAAATTAACTCACACATTCACTAAGGAAAACTCATGCTGACACATTTTTTATTGTTATTGCTTTGAATGACTAGACGAGCTTGCCGTTTGCCTGATGGTAAGGGATACGACCGCTCATAAACAGTAGAAACACCATCCAACACATTGAATTACAAAGAATTGTTATTTGGCGATCTTTTCAATGGCCATACACAGTCATTAGCTTCTAACAACTCTGCCATACTCTCCTTCTCTTACTATAAGTACACTCAGATCATACATTTGTGTATATTCGTTGCAGGCGTGTTGAAAGCGATCCACTGCGGAGACGAGAGCGACCGCGGCCGCATCACCAAGGACGTGGTCGCGTTCCACGCTGCGGACTTCAACAAGCTTGTGCAACTGTTGCAGCTCGACCTGTACGAGCCGCCCATCTCGCAGTGCGTCACGTGGTGAGTACCAGGGTACAGGGGGAGATGAAGCTCGGATGGGTAACCGGCGATGATGCTGGTTTGGGAGCGTGTCAAGTAATACGGAGTTACGAGATTTAACTCATAAACCCTCCCTAGAAATCAAAATGAGATATAGACACAATTCTAACAGTAGTTTTGACATACTATAGATTAGACACCTAAAGCAGCTGTTTCATGTGGATGTAAATTGTACATCATAAAATTTTAACCAGTATGGTAAATCCAAGAATTTGTTGACTGCTGAAAGCAATCTTTGGACTGACGAATTTTGAAGGGCCCATCTTTAACAGCAATGATTCATGTACTTTTGTATTATCCAACAGGCTAGAAGAAGCCAAGCTCAACCAGCTGCGCAGAGAAGGCGTGCGGTACTCTCGCCTGCCGCTATGTTCCGACGACATCTACTTCTTGCCCAGAAACATTATACATCAGTTTAGAACGGTATCCGCTGTTACTTCTGTCGGTAAGTGTTTTTCATATGCAAAAAAAAACTTCATGTACAACTTTTTTTTTATATATATTATGTTAATAAATATATCGGTGACGCAGGAAATGTGAAAGTGAGTCAGTGAATTATTTATAGCCACTTTTAAAAGCGTGTGAGTGTGTTAGTGAGTGCATTCAGTCAGTAAATATGAGCGAGGCAAACAATGAAGTAAGGATAGATTAGAAGTTCTGTGTGCTTAAAATGTTTTTATTGTGATTGGTTGCGAGACTAAAACGTGACTGACGAATTGGTCTCTCGACCAATCACAACCATCAAAATTAAACAACATCGACTTACTAGTCGCATTTTTAGGATATTCTAATTAGGCTAATGTTAATGCGAAACGGATATTGGGTACACATCATAAAATTAGCCAATACGAATTGTATTTCAGTCATATTTGTAGTCAGTGGTTTCACAGTCGGAATAATATTTATTGTTTATAACAGCATGGCACCTCCGTCTGAAGCAATACTATCCCTCCTCGGAGGCGTCGTCGCCGGCGGACGAGCGACCCGCTGCCGACCCGCAGCCCGCCAGCGCAAACCATACACCCACTGGTAAGGACCTCCACGAGTCTATATTATAATCTAATCGTCACTGGCTGTTTTTCTGGTAAGTGATTTTAAGGGCAATGGTGGAGTGGATGTTGTGAGACCTTGTGTGAAAATTTACAGTTTGATATATTTATTGGATAGATTGTATGTTATATGATGATATGTTAAATAATATATTTAGTTTATCCATTTCTAAGCAGGTTCTAACGACAATCTTATTTTACAGAGCCCAAAAAGACGTCAAAACACAAAGCTGGCGTTATAGAAATGAGAGCTTTAAGTGCTAAATTCCATCAGAAATCACCCCTCAAAATATCCCATGGTAGAAAGAGCATGGAGACCCAGACGAAGGACAAAAAACTCGAAAAAACTGATAAAATAGAAAAGGTTGAGATAAAAACGGAAAAACCGGAAACCAAAACTGAAAGAGTTGATTCAAAATTGATTGACGCGAAGACTGATAAGCCAGAACAAAAGTCTGACAAACCAGAAATTAAAACTGAAAAGGTAGAAGGAAAATCTGACAAATTAGAATCAAAGGTCGAAAAAATTGAGCCGAAGTCAGAAAAATCCGAATCAAGACCGACGAAACTAGACCACAAGGTTGAGAGGCCTGAGAATAGGACAGAAAAAGTAGAAAATAGGTGCGAAAAAATAGAAATGAAAGTGGAAAAGGCAGAAATTAAATCTGAGAAAGCAGAAGCGAAGGTTGATAAGATAGAATCCAAAAACGAAAAATCTGTGGACAAAGACCAGAAAGTCGATAAAGTTGAACATAGAGTAGATAAAACCGACAACAAATCTGATAGAGCAGAAGCTAAATCTGATAAACCAGAATCCAAACCCGAGAAAACGGAATCAAAGTCCGAAAAACCAGATCCAAAATGTGACAAGCCCGAATCAAAGACTGACAAAATAGAAACGAAAGTTGATAAATCAGAAACAAAGCCCGACAAAACAGATATAAAGTCAGACAAGATAGATACCAAAACTGATAAACAAGAATCCAAATGTGACAAGCAAGACAAGTCTGACAAACTGGAATCGAAAACTGACAAACCAGAATCAAAGGTAGACAAAGAACACAGATCTGACAAGAACCACAGGCACAGGGATTCAGACAAATCCCGAGCCGAGAGGTCAGACAAGGACCACAGGAGGAGACATTCATCGTCCCGTCACAAATCGTCCCACAAATCCCACAGGAGGGACAGGACGGAGGACAGGAAGCACGAGAGAACTGAACACAGGCACAAAGAAGGTAAAGAGACCAAAATTGTCGACACCAAGGTATCCGAGTCCGTCAAGGTCTCCCAAGGTGTGGTGCATCGGCCACCAGATTAGCTATCGTACAAGTGGTTCTTCAGGACTTAAATCAAGACTGAAGTGTGTGTGTTGGAGGTATTTGAGTGTTTGAAAAAGAATGAAAGAGAGCTGGTATTATTATTTTCGTTTCAATTTATGTAGGTTTTTTTTGTATATCTTGTGATTCGGTAAAATTTTTATATAGAGTGTGCCCCAAAATTTTTTACGGAATTTTATCTTATAAATAATGGCATCTAATTGGAATTTTAATCTAAAAGTTTTGTACTTACACATAACTGCCATAAGTGGAACCATCCAAACGATAAGTTTTGGAAGTATGATCTCTTATATGTTTAGGATTGTAAAATTCCTGAAGGATATATAATAAATTAATGTCGTAAATAGCAATAAAGTAAAAGCCTTAGAATACACTAAGTGAGTGAAAGTCCACTCGAATACCTTCAACAGTTGAGGATCGCTTCACCCTTGATAAAGTATGTTAGTGTAAAGTATATATTTGTACATATAAAATAAGACGTCTCTTAGAGGCTAAGGATCGGTACACTGTACAGTGCGGGATGTATACGCAGTTTTAGATTATATTTGCTCATTATCCAGTGAATTTCTAAAGAAAATATCAAAATTATATAATTATCGACCAGTGTGATTTTTTTTACTCATTTAGATTTCATCTCGGTATTTTTTTTACGTCGATCGAACATCGGCCCTAGTGGAGTCTAAAATGGTTCTTATAAAGAAAACAGCAAATTAATTTGAAATATTTTATTCACAATTATTAATCCCATTAAAAACTATAACTAAAATCGATGATTTATTATAAAATTTTGTTGGAATCTCGATGTTGCCAGTTTCGCGAACGATGCATAATAGTAGTTATTTAAAATTCGAAATTTGGCAACATCAAAGAGTCTGTCATATATTTTTGTAACGTGCATATTCGTCGGAAATTAATAAAGAAATCTAAAACTGCGTCGCGTATGTGATTTTTGAAAGTTTTTAACGAAGACGAAAATATATGAAGAAAATAATTATATGATAAAGTTTTAAGAGAAAATAAAAAATTATTCACATGTATTTCTAAAGGTCGCACTAAGAGTAAGATATATTCTGATAGTTAATGTTAAGGTTGGTTCTTTTTTCACTTACAACCCTCCCGCACAGTTTCGTGGCCAATTTATTCTTTATCGATATTGCAATGCCTTTAAAATAATATACTTTATTCATCACGTAAGCCAACATAGCTGCGCTTAGTCAAGGTACATGAGAATATTTAATTATTACGCTCTAACTACAGACATTTTGTTCCGTCGTTTTGTTTGTCGGCAATTGTCGGCACCCTTGCAACTAAATTGCAATTTATAAGCACTTGTAAAACAATGATCCTTTTATTTGCAATATTAGATTATTAGATACATCGCTAAATTCAGATTTCCTCATGTTTCTTCAAATTTATGTTATCTTCATTCCGCATCAGGTTTGTTTTTTGCGAATTTTCCGAATTTGCGGTCCCTATGAATTGCAGTTTTTATTCCAATTATTTTTTTATATAAGAAAAAATGTTCAGGTATAGGTACAATATGTAAATTATAATTTTAAAATATGTTTTTCTTTGAAATTGCACCTGAAACTACATTAATACAATATTAAAATATTGTTTTTGCCAAAATTTTTACAATCAATTTCATGAAGCAATTGGTCACGCAAACTGAGAAAAATCTGTAAATAAATTTTACTATCCCTTCCCTTAATTTTTAAAGTATATAGGAGTTTGTTTGCAATGTTCAAAACTTTGTAGTGTCTTACGAACGTACTGATTCTAAAGCGAATAAAAATACCGACACGTATTGGGGCATTTAAAAACATTTTTTTTTATCCTTAATAAGTTGTGCGAATCCATACATAAAATCCATGAAACAGAAGCAAGTGTATATTTTTTTAATTACTTATGAAAATTCTTTTTTTTTTGTCATGAATTTCTATTATCAAAATTAGGAAGATTTTTGGTTATCTATAAAGTTTAATTATATCAAGGTTTGGTTGAACATCGGTTTGAAACATATTTAATTTTTATTTACTATCTGCCGTTTTCGATAAGCGATCCCAATGGTTTTCTATCCATCGTGAGAATGTACCAAACAGAACATAGTAATTTTCTCCATGCTTATAATTGACTTATTTTGATCGGTTTACACTCGGGATCATTTTGATGTTTAATATTGTTATCGCTTATTAAAAACGAATATTAACATAATTCTTAAAAAAAACTTTGTATTACTTCAATAATTTAGCTCCAACACTGTATTAAATCCGTAAAATGTTAACATAGGCAATAAATATAGTACACATTATAGGACAACGTTGTGTAGACTAGAGGATTCTGAAGTCGAATAAAAAAACTAAATACATTGGGTTCTTGAGCATGAAAATACTCGAAATATCTTCAGAATCTGTCCTAAAAATCAGATGTTTTTTTAGAAAAACTACAGTATTATTAATATAGCAGAGATAATAGGAAATTCTTAGCGCCCACTTGCCAGATTATTGTGTCGAAGTTGTAAACTGCGGTCGCATTCGAATAAAATATCCCAAGACTTAGCAGTTCTAATAAACTTAATGAACATTGACTCGATGTCTTTTGGCTCCATAGATTTTTGTATTCCAAAGTAAAGTAATGGGCCTGTCGTCGAAATCTGTTTTGGTCTAAAACATTTTCCAACCCAAAAAAATGTGGTTTTATATTCAATTTAGGGGTGTAAGGCAATGAGGGCAATGTCGATGAAAAAAAACTTATACGATCGCAAGTTACAACTGTGACAAAATGTTATATAGAAATTTATCTTTATATTTGAAAAAAGAAAAATATAAAAATTATTTTCCGAAAACGTCAAATTCGACATTTTCGTTTCGACGAAATGTACATTTTGTATGTTTTGTATTTGTATAGATTTAAGAACACCGATTCGTTTCAAGTGATGGATTGGGCAACAAAGCGGATTTATTTACATAAATACTTATGTAAAGATAGAATATACAGCACTTGAAAGGTTTACTTGTTATCTTTATTTGTATTGTAATATAAAGCCTATTAAAATGTTTTAATGTTGAAACTACGTCCATAACAAAAATATGCAAAAACACATGACTATCCTAATTGATTAAATTTTCATGAGTACTAATGAAGTTCTTACGACAATGTACAGTCACATTTCGTAACGCAAGATGTGAAATATGGTATAGGTTTGCAAGAGAGATTTTTATAAAAAAAGTATGGCTTCCACTGTGCGTTCTACAGAATCCACCTTGTGACTGCTTACCATAAGACATTTTGCTTTTACGCCTCTGATTTGCATAAAAAGTCATTTGGAGTCTTAGTTTTTTTATTTATGATTATAAATCGATAAATTTGGTGATTCTCAAATTAAATTCAATATATTTATTGTATAAAATGATTAATGCCGTGAAATTATCGATAGTTTTAATTTGGTAAATTGATGATTGTAAAATTAACAATTTGTCGCTTGTATTAAATAATTTTGGAATCGATACATTCAAATCACCTGACATTACATGGTCACAACAATCGATACGTAATCGATTTGTCTACAATTGACGGCAGTACGATGATCGCTACAAGAATTCACTGCATACCCGCACGTTATGTTAAGCTTATCAAAAGACGTTTTAGTTTATAAGTTTTGCGTTTTTATTGCTAAATTCAAAACGATATGTTGTAAGTCGGCCGCGATCGGTCAGTTGTTAGTTTTCGTAAGAGCTTTGCAGGCGTCCAGTGGGTTTTCGTAGTAACGTATTATGAACATGACGTTAAAGTTAGTGTCTCATAGTCTTCACCTTTCCTTGAACGAGGGATGGCTAAACATATTCCTTGGGCACCGATAGTGGTTGAAACATTAAGCCCCTTATTCATAGACGTTTTTGATCTAAGTTTTGTGATAGAGATATGGAGATACAACAATATTAGCCAATCACATCGGCCGTATGTCTACGCACTGCGAGGCTGCCATGCCGTCAGCACTAAGAAACAAACTTGTTATCACAGCAATGCTCCGTCCTTAGATAAAAAAACGTCTATGAATAAGGGAGTAATTCTTTCCATCTTGGATGTCTTGGAATATGTTTTGGGAGATAGGTGCACGGAAAATTCGTGAAAGTTGACAGTCATATAGTGACACATTCATGGGGAAATAAATTTTAGAGTGATTAAAGTTCTTTTACTATTTTTTTTTTCTATATTCTATCTTCAAATATACACTATTCATATTGTTCGGCGCGAATGCTGGTTCTTGATATCTGCCTGGAATACATGTTACTCTCGGTTCTGTCTGGATGTAATTTTCTAATTCCCTACAATTTATTTCTTCATGTAACGCTGTTTTACATTACGACTATGGCACACGGAGTCTGCTTGTTTGAAGTGAAATTGTCAATCATAAACTGGTTTCTAATAATACAATTATAACACAGCCGAAATGTCTTTAAAATAGGATTTATAATTTTCATGTTGTCTTCGGACAAATTGTCCGAGACAAAATGCCCATAAAATATAGTTTAATGTGAGATTAAAGGTTTTGTTCAAACAAGCGCGAAGGACTCCCGCCGCAACGTATCCGCACACGCGGATTTAATTGTGATTAATAAAAAGAATATTTATCGTATTTATGTTTAGGCGTTTAATTTATTGTTTCACGTTTCCTATATTTTTTTGAAAATAATAATTAGATTGTAATAATTTGTGGTTTTATTTATTACCTTATATTCAATACTCATATTTAACACACAAAGTTTACGAATGAAGCAAAGTAGCTTTGACCAGTTTGAGAGCTAGCGCAAATCTGAACTGCGCTTCCTTTGTCAAATGTATTTGTATTGCGTGCGTGATACGTTAAGGTCCCAGGCTCAAATCCCGGATCGGGAACAATGATGGGTTTTTTCTGGTCTATTAATCTTGGATTTGTCCCCGATGTGGCGTTAGGCTCGCCCCTAACTTATGGCACACATTCGAAAAGTGAGTGGCTGCACCTTTGCCAACCCTTGGGGCATGGATACAGGTGTGTTGTGTGTTTTTATAAATGTTTTTAAAATATACGAATAACTTGTAACTTTTTTCTTATAATTCGTGGTACTTTGTTTTTTAAGTAAATTTGAGAAATGTTTGCGTGGACATAGAGCTAAGTAATAAATATGTGGGAGGTATAAATGCAATGAAACATATCGTAAAATTTTATTAATTTATTCTATAATACCACAGTTTTAAGGTATAATAATAGAAAACATTGAAAAATTGTTAAGTACAAACAAATAAATACAGATTCGATTCAGTCAGATCGTATAAAAATATCTAGAATACTAAAAATCAAATGTGCGTTAACATTACAATAAATAACACGATATTTCCACATGAAATTCGAGATGGCACTTAGAGAGACAAAATGTTACACTTTATATAGATTACGGCAAGAAATAATTAAATTTTATAATTGTCAACAGATGGCGCTGTATGCCAAATAAATTTTGTACAGTGCCCGTCAGTAAATATATAATAAGATCTTGCGTATAATGCAAGAGAAATAAATAAAGAATATCTCAAATAAGATATAAGGGTATATCTTATTGAATAATTCACGCATCTCTTTAAATCAATATTGTGTAAAACTGCCGATAGATGGCGCTTATACAAAATGAGCCGGACGACCTAAGGTTACAGATCACAACATAACAAAGAGATATATGATTGCACATAAATAAGGCACTTGAGATCCCCTGCGAGAACCGGATTTTTATTCAAAATGCATTTTTTATCAGTCCTAATAATACCGTAATATAAATAAATAGTTTCCTAAGATCTAATGATATTTTTAGTAAACGTTACTTATAAGTATTCGCAATCAATAACACTATGTTAAAGACATGTCCAAAAGTTAAATTCACAACCTAAGACGCACCTCCCTTAAATAATTATTGACTTAAAAAGGGGTTCTGTTCTGCTTTTTTGTTACACTGTGCCAAAATTAACTGGCAGTTTTGAGATAAAACCAAATTAACATAGTATTATTGATTGCGCAATAATTTGTAATACAAATTGGCAAGATGTGATACAGTTCAAAATGGGATAAAAAAATGTAACGCTTTGGTAAATTGCGGGTAGTTTGAGAACGCGCGACGGTCACTGTAACAAAGGAAACAATTATTACTTAGTAATGTTAATTATCCTTTTTATATTATTTTAAGACTTAAACAACAAATTGTTTTTTTTTTGTCGGATTTGTCGCCCAAGAATACCGAGTGCCCATATTTAAGGGCTCTTAGGTCTCCATTATGTATAATTTTGGCTACCGTCAATGGACGCGCTTCGTCATTCCTGTATAATTAATGTTGGAAAGCAATGATTTGTTGTACAATTGTTTGAAATGGCGTCACATTACAAGGCTAAGTATTTCGTCACTCACCACAAATCTATTAACTTTGGTCGCGATGGTTTTCGTCACAGTCGTTTGCTGCACCTTCATGTTCTCGAATTTCTCGCGCAAACTGTAAACAATATGTTCTTTTATTAAAACCATTTTTTTTATTAATTTACTTTTTGAAAAAACATACAGGGTGTTATAAGTATTGTGGTGCAAAGTATTTACTAAAAATTGGATATTCAATATTTGTATATATATTAATAACTATTAAATTTAAACTAAACACAGAGGAAATGAAAGAACTACAAAATTATTGTTTTGCTATATAAAATAGTATAAAAAATAACCTCTTAGCAGTCTCCAGCTGTGACTCCCCGTCGTCGTCGGGCAGGTCCCGCGGGATGACGGCTGGCTCGCGGCGGACCTCGGGCTCGTTCTCGGAGACGCCTCGCTCGAACCGGTCGCGGAAACTCTTCGTACGAGCTAACTGTTGAGCCTGGAAGGACGTTGTTAATTAGTATTTACTTTTCGCTGATTACGGGTCGGGCAATGGAAAGCGTATTTGTTGAATTAGAGACATATTAATTTTGGTTTTATAGACTTTTCTGCCATCACACCCGCTGCCCCTGCAAGCCAGGATCGGCAGCATGCATCTTTACGCAGACTGGTAAAGATTAACGAGTTTATTGAAACATCACTTTGTCTTTAACTTATAGAATAGTCAGGCAGAATTTGGGAATATTAGAGTTCGACTTGTCATTATACAGGTATTGAAATACCGTTCAGGATGAGAAGATACGCTTCTGATTGCGGATTTAAAATTATACACAGGGCCATTTTGACATTGCGTTACTAAATGAAACCACGTATTCGTCTTCACCTTTGCTGACATTGTGCCAAAAATCATTCATAATAAATAATATTTTCACGAAAAATCCTGGCTTCAGTTTACTGTTTTTTTTATCGTTTTGTAATTTAATGCGAAAGTATGATGTTGCCGCTAGCACGAATTTTCTTAGAGCAGTATTAGTGGCTTTAGGGCGTGTAACTTTTTTATTTTACATCTACGACTCAAGTAACTTATTGTAAACTCTTATTTCTAAGTAGATACGTATTTGGTTTCATTTAGTAACGCGATGTCAAAATGACCCTGTATTGAGAGTACTATATTAAGTACTATACAGACCTGTTTGAGCGCCTCGTCTCCTTGCCTGGACTGTATGTACGCTCTCATGCGTTCATCCTCGCTGTCTTCTTCCTCCGAGGAGTACTCCTCTTCGGAGGTGTCCACGTGGCGGTTATTCTCGCCCGGTGGTGGGGGGGTAAAGCGCTTTAGGGGTTTGGGACCTGAAAGAGAAGGCACATTATTAGGTTGGCACGTTTTGAGGAACTAATATGTTTTGTGATTAGTGTTTTTGTTAATACCTGTTTTGTGGAACACCCTGTATACTGTCATCAGTATACATATGGTGTATAAGACCAACAAAGAACGAATTTTCTACCATAGATTATAATTACGTTATTTTATTTTAATTAAAGTAAAAAATGTCCATAACAATATATGCAAGTCTGCTGTACAACCAGATAGGATTATGAACCATGTGGTTTTAGTGAGATGTGTAAAGTCGGGCCCCACTGGAGTAAGAGAGCTCACCGGCGGGCTGGTCGTCGTGTCGCTGCTCGAGGTGCCTGAAGACGGAGATCATGCGGCTGGCGGTGTGGCGGTCGGCGGCCAGCGCCGTGTCGGGCGCGGGCGCGTCACTGCGCACCACCGACGGCTCGTGGTACAGCTCGGGGGACGGCGACTTCGGCCGCTACACCGGGGCGGAACACATTATACTTCAGTACTGATCGACACTGTACATGCTAATTCTTTACGTACACTATATAAACAATTATTAATGTATTTTATGTCATTTACTAATACCGAAGTTTTGTAACACACTGTATATATTGGTTAATTATAATTTCACTTTATATTGATTAATTATGAGCCCAGAATGTTGCTGCAGTTATAAATAAACAATCTTGTCCGTACAATTTTTTAAATGTACTGCAGTTATGTTAAACTAAGTTTGCTCGCGGATTCTCTCGTATCGTATGCACTTTCCGAAATAAAAATATAGACTATTTTACTATAAGTTAGAGTAGTTCTTTAATAAAAAAAAATCCGTTCTTGGGTTCTTCATTACACTTAAAATATCACATTCTTTATAATACTAATGTAGGCATTATAGAATGTCTCTCTTTTTAACCGACTTCAAAAAAAGGAAGAGGTTATCAATTCGACGTGAATTTTTTAATTATAAAAAAAGCAGTTCTTGCAATCCCCATTACACATACAAAATATCACATCCTGATACTCTTTTGTTTATAATACTTTAGATATGGCACCTGTGTCTGCCGCGGCGGCGTCATGCGGAACTCCTTGCGCTTGGTCTCCGGCTTGTAAGTCTCGAAGAACTTGAACCGGTCGGAGATGTCCGAGGTCTCGATCTTAACGTCTTCCACTTTGTCGGCGGCGCGCACCACGTCCTTCGGCACGAACGGCTACAAAATAATAATTAAACTACTATATGTATTTTATACAAACATTGAACCTCTTTTCTTGTAACATCCTGTGTATTTTGATGTTACATAATTATAATTATAACAATGTAAAGTCTGCGAGTTTTTTTGTAGAAAATATTTTAAACTACTGAAAAAAATGTTACACTAAAATATATTTTTTCAATAGAAAACTGCAGTATGTATGTGTAATATAAGCTATGTTTTATTTAATTGAATTAATTAATGACCCGATTGTTATCAGAAGCGAATAACTAAATACTAACGATCTCCTTCCGTTTGGGCGCCTCCTGTGGTGGGGGGGAGGTGGGCGGCATGCTCTTCGCGTTGGCGTCCAGCTCCAGGAATATGGAGCGGGATTTCTTTGAGATGCCTGCAGGAATATATGAGATGTTAAACATTGGCAGAAACATAGATGGCATACACATTTTTTTAATTATGTATAAATTTATAAACTATACAGGGTGTTGCAAAGTAAAGGTATCAAAAAACTTGTTTAGAAAATTTGGTATTTGGTTACTTAAATTAGATAACTAAATTGAACTATAATATATATAAATAAGAAGAAAACGCCTTTTTATAACTATTCACAAAATTTGGATTTATCAACGCTTTATGCAGTAACGTAGTTATGCACGAACTCAGGTGAAACGAACGAAAAAAATAAACACTCTCGGCCTAGCGTTCTGTTTCCCTTCTGTACCGTTTAACCTTTCGTAGCTACACGCCTAGTTTTAAATCGCGTTATTATTGATCCCCCGTGTCCGCAACACGCTGTATATATAGAGAGCGCACCATCGTTGAAGAGCGCGCGGTCGTCGATGTCCCTGGCGCGCGGCGGCTGGTTCTCGTCGTTGAACACTTCTCCGTTCTCGAACCGCTCCTTGATGGCGCGCGCCTTCTCCTTGTCCAGCTCCAGCTCGCGAGCTATCTTGTCTGCTGACGTCACTCCTGGAGAACATAAAGGTTTGTACTCGCCTGGATAGTGACCACACTCAAGGAAAACCCGCCACAGTACCCTACATGTGGTAGTTAACACCTAAGTTTTGTAACACACTGTATATATTGGTTAGTTATAATTCCACTCTGTATTGATTCATAAAAGCCCAGAATGTTGCTACAGTTATAAATAAACAATTTATCCGTACATTTTTAAAATGTATTATACAGTTACGTTGAACTAAGTTCGCTCGCGGATTCTCTCGTCCCATTATGCACTTACCGAGATAAAAATAAAGGCTATTTTAATATGAATTAGAGTAGTACTTTAATAAAAAAAAAACCGTTCTTGAGTTCTTCATTACACTTAAGGCGATACCTCAAGGTCCATTTTCATACATTTTGTTTCGGCTTTAATCTGGGTAACTAAACAAGTATTGGCAAGTAAAGAATTTAAATTCACGTCTAGTTAGTGATTAGTTCTCGCACTTGAAAGAAAAACGTAAAAATAATTAATAATCATGGATATTTCGGCCTTTAAAATTTAATATGACGAAATTTTAAAGGCAGAAATATCCATGATTATTAATTATTTTTACGTTTTTCTTTCAACTGCGAGAACTAATCACTAACTAGACGTGAATTTAAATTCTTTACTTGCCAATACTTGTTTAGTTACCCAGATTAAAGCCGAAACAAAATGTATGAAAATGGACCTTGAGGTATCGCCTTAAAATATCATATTCTTTCCCTTTCTAATACTAGTTATTATTGAAAGCACCTCTTTTTAATTATAAATTCACAATTGACAACATTTCAAAATGAGAACGTGCCTAAAACAAAAACACCGTTAATTTTTCTACTCTGAGTTCGATTATGAATTTTTTATATTTTTTTTATACTTAATTTTGAAGAAAAACATTTAAAACCGAAAATGCTTGATGACGTCATACATACGGTTGAATGAAATAGTTCTTCGGTCCACCTTACTATTTATTTTAAAAAACTAAGACACCGTCATTTGTACATCTCAAATGTCAATATTACAATAGATACGTTATAGTTTCATAAAATATAAACATTTGAGTATGTTGAAAAAATGAAATGTTGTCAATTAGGAATCAGACCACCAATTATACATCCTTTAAGCCTTTATTGTTATTTTGTATATGGTGTACAATAAAGGTATGAAATAAATAAATAAGTGTGTTGCCTTCCAAGTTCACTCCGGATATATCCGGTACATACAGGGCGATTCAATTATGTCGATTTCCAAAGGGTAATCATCTGTCGTCAGTCGACATTATTTGGATCCCAATCCGCTTACCATCAGGTGCAGTAAGGTGAAATTGAATTGATATTGAAGTGTATACTGGATATAATTTGAGTACGCACCTTGTTCACTCTGTAGCACCGATTGTTCGTACATTTCCTTTATCTTAGCTTGTTTACCCTGGGAAGAAAATATTCACATTATAATATAAACTAAATATGCATCAATAAGTAATTTTTATTCCTGAAGTGACTTTATTTTCTAAAAATTCTGTCCTAAATGATAAATGAATACAGTTCATAGTACATGTATTGACGTTATCTATAAATTAATAAATATCGCTGACATGTGAGTGATAACGAGTAAGTATGCAACTGTGTGAGTAAGTGTGATTGAGTATGAATAAGTTTGTTTGAGTACAAGTAAATATGAGTGGATACGAGTGAATGATTAAGAATGTGCGGCACTTAGCGTTGCCTCTGTCAATGCTGACGATTATGGGCCACGTTGATAACCTATCAGGGAGGATGTTGGCTCATCTTCCTTCGTAGGTTATAAAAAAGTATAAATGTATATCCGACGAATGAACGACATGTCATTTACTGGTAGTACTTAGGTCTCTCATATGTGAGAGTCCGCCTGGGTGGGTATCACCGCAATGTCTATTTTTGCCACCAGCAGTGTGTAGTCACTGTTCTGTTCCGGTTTAAAGGACATTGTAACCAGTGTAACTACTGGACATAATAATTAACATCTCATGTCTCAGGATGGCGAGCGCAGTGGAACACCAAACACTTTGTAATTCAAGGTGTTAGTGCTTCTACTGTCTGGCAGTCGTATCGCTTACCAAGCGAACGGCAAGCTCCTCTCGTCATTCAAAAAAAATAATAATAATGAGTATGACCGGTGAGTGGACTGACCATGAACAGCCGACTGTGTATGTTCTGTATCAATAAATAAAACGTGCGAATGAGTACGATGAGTGGACTGACCATGAACAGGCGGCTGCGTATGTTCTGTATCTCCTGCTTGCGCTCGCGGTGCCGCTCGGAGGAGGAGTGCTGGCCGGTCTCGAACTTGCCCACGATCTCGCTCATGTTGCACAGCGACACGGGCTGCTCCGACCGCGCCGTGTGCTTGTACGACTTCTTCAGCACCGAGTCTTCGTCTGGGGATAATAATAATAATGTCAGCCCTGTATTATATACTTGCCCACTGCTGGGCACGGGCCTCCTCTACTACTGAGAGGGATTAGGCCTTAGTCCACCACGCTGGCCTAGTGCGGATTGGTAGACTTCACACACCTTCGAAATGCCAATGAACTTCTCAGATGTGCAGGTTTCCTCACGATGTTTTCCTTCACCGTTAAAGCGAACGATAAATTCACAAAGAATACACACATGATTTTTTGGAAAAGCCAGAGGTGTGTGCCCTTGGGATTTGAACCTGCGGACATTCGTCTTGGCAATCCGTTCCACACCCAACTAGGCTATCGCTCGTCTGGGGATACAGAATACTATTTAGAACCCATTTAAATCGCCACGCTGCAAGCCTCACCAGTTTACAAATCCATAATAATGTCATGTTACGAACCACAGTGACATCACTTGGCACTATAGACACATCTTTACGTTCATAAATTAATTATTCATATTGAAAGTTAATATGTTTATGTTATCTATGATTGTGCACCATTTTTTTTGTATTTAAGTTATTTAATTTTTAATTGTCGCATGGCGGTTGTACATAAATTTGTAAAAGCGAAAAATCCACGCAATATGCAAACGTTCAAAACAATCAAAAAAGGGATTAATTGAAGATCCCCCTTCCTGTCCTAATAGTTATGTAAAATAAAATTGATATATAGACAGTCAAATGCAGACTTCGTATTAAAAATAAAGTTACATAGGTACCTTCGTGACTCTTAAGCCTATGTAAATAAAGTGCAATTTACCTTCATCTTCATCGTCTTCCGGCTCGCTGGAGCTGGGCTCCACGGGCACACCGTTCAGATACTCGTCCGACACGCCGATGTCCATGCCCTTTGCTTTGAACCTGACGACAAACGCTGCTAGTTACCTTTTTTTATTCATTCCCAACGAAAAGGCAAACATCAAAAACCATACAGCCTAACAGTGCTAGGTTAGAAATACATGTAGCCTGAACATAATTGGTAATTTGTTTACCAACACTTGTTTATATCGAGGAAAATATTTATACATTTTAAACTCATTGAACAAGGAATTAGTAATTCTAATGTGTAATGCTGGGCATAACTTCATTCACAAACTATCCAGAAAACCGTAGGCAATTTCGTAATAAATTTTACTTGAACTTTAATAAACACACGATAAAGTTTCTATGAACATTCATAGCCGTAATACTTATTCCGGCCCTTTTTTGATCATATCACTTATTTGAAAAACGTGCGAACCAAAAACTAAAGCTGTATGCAATACAATAACATTCACCACGTTTTTGAGACATTTGTACATAAACACTAGCCATTATTCTGTGATTTGTCACATTTTACGCAATATATTATCACCAAATATGAAGAAAAAACAAAACATACATTACGAATCACTTTCACAATAACCACACTTCCAAATTCGAAATTCAATTAAAACGCGCGAATATTCATTCGAAATTTGAATTCGAATAAATTTAATTTTGGAATATTTTATTTAATAATCTGGAAATCAACCACAAGCCGTAACACTGGCACGATGGAAATAAAACAATGAATAACCGAGTTCTCAGCGTAACAGAATTATTTTTACCGCCCACTACAAATTGACCGACGTGTGAAAACAGCTGACATGTGGCTAAGTTTCTGTTAGAAGTGGTCTTCACACCCGATAGAAAGCAGATGGTATGAGGATTCTTTGGTAAAAAAACTATCCGTGGTAACTTATATTGGAATGGTATTGTATCGCTTAGTTTTGAGTACATTGCCGTTTAGTTTTAGCATATTGTAAATTGTGATTATTATTATTATTTTTTATTTTACTGACAAATAAAAATCTAAGCATTTATTATTATTTGGGTTAAGTGGGTTTTCGATTGCAAACTAGTTTCAGTTCACTTATACGTTGCGTCTGTGATATTTCCTTAACTTAGAAGATTGAAACAATTACTTATTTATAAAAGCATTTGACTTGGCAAAAAACCTATATTTATAAGCTTCGAACTGTAAAATAATGCGTCTAAAATATATCTAGTCACATTAAGAGACGGGTTAAATAAAAAAGGTATTTGTATATTCTAAACCACACTAAAAACTCTGTGGTCGTTAATTCCCAACGTCATTCAGTTATTTTTAATGTGATTTGTTACGGACAGCGCCCCATGGCACCCCCTTACACCCTCTCCTGGCCTCTATGTTCCAAACTATTATAAGTTAATCATTTTAACTTACTTAAATTATATAAATTCAGAAGTAAATGGTAATAAAACTTTTGTAATCTTGAACTTACACTTACAATTCAACGTCATTAAAATCAATTATTATATACTACACAAGATTTGTAAACTACTGTAGATGTTTTGTGTACTGTAGACATACGCATTCTTACTTATAAACTTGATTTAGTGTTACGAGGTGGTAAGGAATTGCTTAAATAGCTGTCAAAACATCACCGGGTCCTAGTTTAAACCTTATTAAGAGGCAAGATGGCGGCTTTTCACTTACAGCTCATCGAGTAAATTTGTGTTTTAACTAAGCATAGCTTTGCGTTTTTTTTAAGTAAGGCTGATACTTTTCTCATCTACGATACGCAATGTACATCGAACACTTTGCTTCCGTCGTAGAAATCGTCTCTAGTACCGGGTAGCTCTTAAGGAATTCAAAAATAGATCATTTCAAATCGACGATGCCCGATGACGCAAGAGAGCGGTGTACGACGACTGAGTCATTTTGATACTTTAGTTTTTATACACGCTTTATTACTGAAGGGGTAGACAGAGGCACAAATACACAACGAGTGAAACACGATAGGTAGGATACGCTGTCACTATATAGGACCAACAAACTAAATGAATTGTGATTTTTTCACACAGTTAAAAATTTAAAAATTACTGTTATAAGAGTGCTCTGATTTAAAGGCTAGCTTCAAGCATAAGTATTGTGTTAATATGGTTTTTGTATAAATATATTATTTGATCGAGTAATGAATACGATTTTTTTAATATTAATGTTTTATATCATTATTTTTTTTATTATTTTGAGGCTTCAAACATCAAGTAGTATCGGTGGCATATTAGAAACAACTGTATAGTAAATCTCGAACAAAAAATTACAACACGCTCGATGTCAAAAATATATTCCTGAAAATTTAGCAAGAAATAATATTTTTTCCATAAAATGGGTCAAGATCGTTAACGCTCGCTACAAACGTCAACACTCAACGGTTGATATTGAACTTTAAGTATTTAGTGTAAAGTTTAAAATAGATTACCGTGTTTTTTACTTTCATAAGCCATAAAAATGAAACCGCGTGTTTTATGAACAGTTTTTTCAGAACACCTGCGTTATATATTTCTTTTGAACTAATTTTATGTCACTTAGTACTCCATCCTTTGAAATATGATAATTTTAATATTTCATATTTTATATTCACTTATAACTTTACATAGGCATTTTATTATTAACTAGCGACCCGCCCCGGCTTCGCACGAGTGCAATGCTGATACTAAATACACTACAGAAAAACTGTGAACGTTGTATATAAAAACATAGCGCCCCGCTCTGGCTTCGCACCGGTATAACATAACAAAATAACAGTATTTCTCCACTATTTAATGGATGTTATTATACATAAAACCTTCCTCTTGAATCACTCTATCTATTAAAAAAAACGCATCAAAATCCGTCGCGTAGTTTTAAAGACTTAAGCATACAAAGGGACATAGGGACAGAGAAAGCGACTTTGTTTTATACTATGTGGTGATAAATTATAAATATGAGCGGTACCCACACTGGTTTAGTGGTATAGTCAAGCTATAAAAAGTAAGTAGGGATGGAAATGGTAGAAGGAAGAGGGGGAAGGATGGGAACTTTCTAGCATGGGCTAAGGGGAAATGTTCGCCTTTTTAGGCCTGAATGTGTTATACAACCAGGAGGTATGCGCAGTTCACTTTGTGACTCGGCTCGAAATGTCCCACTATGTATGGGCGTGTATTCGGTGTGAAGACCAAGCGCTCAAGAATTGCTTCGGAGCGAGATCAGCTATATTACATCACATAAATAGTCTTATGCCATTTATCGGACACAATTCTGGGCTAGAAGAAGCTAATAGGATTTGGTGGGGTAAGATCGGATGTTAGGGTAATACCGTTGTAACAACATTACTGTTTAACTGTAACTAAAACTAATATAGGGGAAAATGCGGTACATTACAAAACGCCAGTTAACGCTGTATTGTCAGTATTAGGAAATATAGTCGGGCTTAGCAGTAATCTTGTAACAACGGGATTACCTTGTTATCCGGTACTTCCCAACATATTCGTCCATTAAATACATAATATTTTTTACAAGTTTGATATAGCAGTCCTTACTTGGCGAGCTTGGAGAGTAGCGCGGCGCTCTTCTCCCGCGGAGCCCTGGGTTCCGCCGGGAGCGGCTCGTCGCTGCCGCGGGCGGCGCGCTCGAACACCTCGAACCGGGACTTCACGTCCAACTGCGCCAGCTCCTCCAGCCCCAGGTCTGGCTTGTCTGATGCTGGACGGAAAATACATATTAAAATTAGAAAGAAAATTCGTGGTAGTTGACAGTTGACACAGTAGATTTTTATTCAAAAGAAGCCGAGTTTTACTGTTGGTAAGTCTATCATATGTGAGAATCCCCCTGGATAGGTATCACCGCAATGTCTATTTCTGCCGTCAAGCAGCAGTGTATAGTCACTGTTGTGTTCCGGTTTGAAAGAAAGAAAGAAAACCGATTTATTTGTCACAGACTGACATGCATAGGTACAGGCGTATGAAGGACATTGTAGCCAGTGTAACTACTGGACATAATGAGACATGTCTCAGGATGGCGAGCGCAGTGGAATACCAAACAATACTTTGTAATTCAAGGTGTTGGATGGTGTTTCTACTGTTTATGGGCGGTCGTATCGCTTACCATCAGACGAACAGCAAGCTCGTCGCATCATACAAAGAAATAAGAAATAAATAAAAAAGAAGTTCTGTAGCTTGGAGAACTTGCGGCGCATATGTATAGAATTATTAAAGTATTGTCGCTTGTTTAAACGAATGCGAAGCTTTCGCGCAGTATACTTCGCAAGGACTTGTTAAAAAGCTGCGATAGCCTAGTTGGGTGTGGAACAGATTGCCGAGACGAATGTCCGCAGGTTCAAATCCCAAGGGCACACACCTCTGACTTTTCTAAAATCATGTGTGTATTCTTTGTGAATTATCGCTTGCTTTAACGGTGAAGGAAAACGGCGTGAGGAAACCTGCATACATGAGAAGTTCTCTATAGTAAATTTTGAGGGTGTGTGAAGTCTACCAATCCGCACTAGGCCAGCGTGCTGGACTAAGGTAGTCCTCTCAGTAGTAGAGGAAGCCCATGCCCAGCAGTGAGATAATATATAATACACGGCTGATATTATTATTATCATTTAAATCACAGACCTCCATTTTATTTTCTAGATTCCATACCAAAAAAAATATTAAAATTGTGAAGACAAGCTAGTAAGATAACTATTTACCTCTAACGACATCTGGCGGCAACTCGACTGGATTACTTTCACAGATGATCAACTGGTGCTTCTTTGGAGCGGCTGCAAAATAAAAATCATCACTAATTTTACAAACTAGGCGACCTATTCTCAATTGCTAGGGCTTTCCCTTAATATCACTGATCGTTAAAAATCATAGACAAGAGAAGAACTAGCGCCATCTACTTATAGGTACATAAAGTGTCATTTTGACATTACGTTAACATAATATGAAGCCACATACTCAACTACTTCTGCTAACATTGTGCCAAAAATAATCCATCACACATATTTTCGTCAAGAATCGAAGTTTTAGTTTTCTGTTTTTTTTTATCGTTTTATAAGCTTATTCCAAAATTAGATTTTTTTTATCCGGCATGGCAAAGTAACTTCACCAGATGGTAAGTGGAGTGGGGTCGAATAGAATGTCGACTGACGAGAGATGATTACCCCACATCGACATAATTACGCTGGCCTGTTGGAACCGGATATACACAGGCTGATCCCGGAACGCGACACTTACGTAGACCACTATGGCGGGTTTTAACACCTTGTAATTCAGATATAAAATATATCCTACCACCAACGACAATGAATGCTACCCTTGCGTAACCAAGGCAGGTCGCTAGTCTATAATAATACATACATACATAACATCACGCATTTATCCCCGAAGGGGTATGCAGAGGCGCAACCAGGGCACCCACTTTTCGCCAAGTATGTTCCGACCCATGATGTGGTAGGGGGCAAGCCTATCGCCATATCGGGCACAAATTCCAGACTCCGGGCTGATACTGAGCAGAAAAAACCCAAATATCATTTTTTTCCCGACCCGGGATTCGAACCCAGGACCTCACAGCGCTATTGTACCGGGCATGCAGTACAACTACGCCACCGAGGCAGACTATAATAATGTTCGTCCCTATTCGCCCTATTTTATTTCGATGTACATACCGTCTGTCTCGTCCTCCCCCTCCACCGGTTTGGGCTCGAATAGGTGTTTAAAATGTGGCTTGCAGTACAACGTCGTGTGGTCGCTCTGGTACGTCTCCACTCTGCACAAACAAGAGATTTATCTTAATGATGGTTGATTAAAATTAAGCTGAAATATAAATCTCTGTCTTGCTAGACGTTATTTGTATAAGGACGGAGCATTGCTGTGATAACAAGTCTGTTTCTCAGTGCTGACGGTATGGCAACCTTCGCAGTGCGTAGACATAGCGCCGTTGTGATTGGCTAATATTGAGATACAACTTGAATCTAGTTGGCGGTCAGATAAACAAAGCTGAGAGCTCCGTCCTTAGATAAATAACGTCCACGAATAAAGGGGAAAGGCTATTTGTTTTAAGCTATATTTTTGGTATTAATTTATACACATATAGATATGGAATGCGTGTATTTTTATCTATATACAGTCATGCCTTTTATTCTCGAAGGGGTAGGCAGAGGCGCAACTGGTGCAATCACTTTTCTCCGTGCGTTTTCCGTCCCATGATGTAATAAGACGAGCTTATCACCGTATGGAGCGCAAATTTTAGGCTCCAATACAGAATAAAAAAATTAATATCACTTTGCCCGACACGGGTGTTGAACCCAAACTCCAGCACTGCAGTCGTAACGTAATACAACTACGCCACCGAGGCAATTAAATTATAAGTGTTGTTCTAGTAAACAGTGCTTAACCACAAAGGACATAGTCGAAAACGGCCCCAGAACCAACAAAGGTGTGATTTGCACCATAATTATTTATATATTTTTTTATATTACTTGCAAATATGTGTATAAAACGGACAAGCTGTTACATCTAAAATGAATATATAAAAGTATTGTAAGGACAAATCAAAGTCGCCGACATGTTTACAGCTAATTGTCTATAGAGATATACCAGTTCGACAAGACGATAAATCTAATTACCGATAAATAATTATTGAAACATGTTAATATATTCGATTAATATCGCGACATTTTCTTTCATTATTATAATAATATTTCATCGAGCAGTGGATGCGTCTCAAATAAATAGGTAATTAGTTTTAGGGTTAAATTGATTATAGATCAAGTTGCGTATAAAAAAGTTTTTTAGTTTGTAATTAACATTGATTTACTTTGTTTAATTAGATTCTATATAAGTGACCCGTCCTGACTGTACAAATAGCAAAGCATAATATATTATGCGAACATTTATTTTCTGTCGTACAAAATATTTATGAATTATACATAAAAAGTAGCGTTCTTCTCACTCCCTCCATCCCGGGGCCTCAAACTCTCTCCATGGTCCATATCAAATTACTATCGGATCCGCTTGTGTGAAGGATTTTCCGGGATAAAGGTCCCGCTAAATATGTTCCCGATTAAAAAGAATTGATGTTTAATTAAAATCGATTTTAGTATAAATTATCGATATTATCGATCTAGAATCTAGTCGAGTAGCATCTCTAATTCTTACTTCATTGTTCAATTCAACGTCACTCACACTTCACTCATCAGAGACAAATAAACTAGACTCTCCCTATTAATTATAACCTCAAAATCTAATCGTTTTTTTGGATTAATGCTATATCCCAGCTTGTCCGTTTTATAAATAATATGTTATGAGAATTTATTAATGATTCTAAATATTACAAACATTTTTCCATTGCTGTTGGTTTCGGGGCGAATTATGTATGAGTACAGAACAATGTCCTTTCAATAAACGACCCCAATAGCATTTTTTATCTATCTCAAAAATGGACCAATCAGAACAAAGTATTTTTGACAAGCTCACAAATGAGTTATTTTGATTGGTTCACTCTCGGAATTGGATTAAAGATTGAGATAGGAATGGTTTATTGAAAACTGCTGTAAGTCTGACTGCCTCGGTGGCGTAGTTGTACTGCATGCGCGGTACGACAGCGCTCTGAGGTCCTGGGTTCGAATCCCGGGTCGGGAAAAGTGATATTTGGGTTTTTCTGCTCAGTATCCGCCCGGAGTCTGGAATTTGTGCCCGATATGGCGATAGGCTCGCCCCCTATCACATCATGGGACGGAACATACTTGGCGAAAAGTGGGTGCCCTAGTTGCGCCTCTGCATACCCCTTCGGGGATAAATGCGTGATGTTATGTATGTATGTTATTTATGCTGTAAGTCAGTATTGTGTTTCCAAACTGCGTACCTTCGCCTTCGCAACACATTCTATTAGGGTTGTCAAGTATTACGTAACACAATTTGGACGGGAGGGGGGGCTTGTTAAACGTTACGATACGTAACAGGCGCGGGAGCGGGGTTCGTACAACGCGTTATGTAACATTGTTTTTTTATTTTAAAATAACAAAGGTATTTTAGAGACTTTCCAGTATTTTGCGTTACATAATTGTGAATATTAGAAAAAAATGATACTTTAGTTACATAACTTTTTAGGGAGCGTACAGGAAAACTTTACGGCGCGTTACATGGGTGGATCAAAAATCTTCAAAATTTGCGTTACGTAATACTTGAACAACCCCTTATTTATTTATTTATTTATCGGTACAGATACAGACAACAGAAAAAAAAATTACACAGAGTTACATTCGTAACAAACATAATATTAATCTGGCGTCCATTTACTACTGTACACAGCATTCAATTACACAGCTTCGTAGATATAAAAAAAAAAAAAAACAATAGTTACATTAAGTTTTAACACTAATACTAACAATAAACATTAATTAATTGAATTTATGGTATCATGCACTACCTTACAATCTTCAAACTAAGGTATGTACTTACGTGAGTTGCTTGTTACATTGGGTACACCGGAAGCACTCCTTGTGCCACACGCGGCGCTCCGCCTTGACCCGCTCCATGGCGTACACCGGCCGAGAGCACTTCACGCACGTGGGATTCGATTCCCCGTCCGCGGCCGCCTTCATCTTCTTGTACAACTTCTCGGAGCTCTTAGACTGGAAGAGGGAATGTTTATTGTTGGTAAATGATATTAAAAACGATTAGTAATATTTACGAAGCGTTATTTTCATATAGAGAAATAGATGCAAAAAAGGTGTTAATTATAATTAGATTTTAGCCTACTATTATTAATATAAATTATTTATTAGTTAATAATATGTTTTATTTTAATAGTATGTATACAAAAAATATAAAAGTGAAGCCGGTAGGAATCCGATTATATGGATTCCCTTCGTCAGCAATTTTACAACCAAAAGTTCGGAGGACATTGTAGCCAATTACTGGGCTAACTAACTAATCAGTACTTACCTATTACTTAAAAACTAGTTAAATTTACTTATATTTTCTGCCTAGCCAAATTTTATTAAAAATCCCAAAATCTGCTCGGCTTGTATACGAATCCAGAACATTCCCGAACAGTCCACACAAGCTACTAACATATCAAAGACCCCTTTTAAAACAACATACAAGTCTTTTATCTCTAAATGGGTAGACAAAGAAACAACATTATAGGCATTTAAAAAAATCTTTAATATAGTGAAAAATCTTACCACAGATATTGTGCCCTCGTCCTTATGCCGTCTGCTGGACTTGGTCTTCTTCTTGATCTGCCGCTCGGAGACCTGCACCTCCTGGTAGCTGCGCTGCACCCTCGACTCCGTCTGGATGAGGGTCTGTGACGCCTCCATCGTGGCGTTCGTCACTAAGGCCATTCTTTTGTGCTCTGCGAAAGAATATTTTACTTACTATTATTTTACTGGTGTTAGGTCTCTCATATGTGAGAGTCCGCCTGGGTAGGTACTACCGCAAGGTCTTTCTGCCGCCAAGCAGCAGTGTGTAGTAGTTGTGTTCCGGTTTGAAGGACCTTGTAGCTAGTGTAACTACTGGACATAACGACTCAACATCTTATGTCTCAGGATGGCGAGCGCAGTGGAACATCAAATTATACTTTGTAATTTAAGGTGTTGGATGGTGTTTCTACTGTTTATGAGCGGTCGTATCGCTTACTATGACGCGAACGGCAAGCTCTTCTCGTCATTCAAAGAAAAAAAAAAGAATATGGGTTGACTTCACTTATATTTCAGCGTTTAGTTGTAGAAACTAACATCACTCCTTTCTGCCTTTTTAGTGATAGGCAGAGAGGAAGCTGACAGGTATAATACACGCATTTCGCCAGATGTGCTACTATCATCTTACTTATTTTAGACTGCGTGGCGAAGTTGTATTGTGTACACAGTATGACACTGGGTCCTGGGTTCGAATCCCGGGTTTAGCAGCGGTATTTGGAGTTTTCTGTTCAGTATTAGCCCGGAGTTCGGAATTTCTGCTCGATATGGCGATAGGCTCGCTATCACATCATGAGGCGGAGCAAAAACATCGAAAAGTGGGTTCCCTAGTAAACCTACCTTTGCTTAGACTTTCGCGGATAAAGGCGTGATGTGTGTGTTTTTTTTAGACTACAATTTCAATTTTCTTGATTCGTTTTCAGTTCATATTTGCTACATATTTAGTCAGTAAGAAAATATTTCGCATTTTCCGTAAAAACTTAACACGATGGAAAGTAATGAATTTGCAGAATATGGTAACGTGTGCGTTTTCTATTCCCCATACGGGCACGATACGAGGAAGTGGTGACCGTCCGCGGCACGCAAAAAACACACGCCACAACACGAATAAATTACTGTATCAACAATACAATCTAGGGGCCGTTCAGGTATTATAATAAAATAATAAATAATATCAGCCTTGTATTATATCCTTGCCCACTGCTGAGCACGGGCCTCCTCTACTACTGAGAGGGATCAGGCCTTAGTCCACCACGCTGGCTTAGTGCGGATTGGTAGACTTCACACACCTTCGAAATTCTCAGATGTGCAGGTTTCCTCGCGATGTTTTCCTTCACCGTTAAAGCGAACGATAAATTCACAAAGAATACACACATGATTTTTTTTAGAAAAGTCAGAGGTGTGTGCCCTTGGGATTTGAATCTGCGGACATTCGTCTCGACAGTCCGTTCCACACCCAACTAGGCTATCGTCGCTTATTGTTCAGGTATTACGTAAACTAAATAGCTAAATTAAAGAACCCAGCTCCACCCCATCCTCTTGCCAACAAAAATAAGAAAAGACCTTACTCGTCACCCCTCTCCTAAATTTATATTAGCATAGATATAGTATTTACAGATACTGTCCAATTTTATATATATCAATATATTTAATAATTGCTGACGTAATCATTGTTGAAACCCCCCGTACTGCATGTCATCGAAAATAAACAATGCGTACCCTGGTGTTTATGATATACTCGAATGATTTCTAGAGTCATTTTAGGTAGGCAGGAATTTGATGCCACAGATGATTCGCTAAGATCATTTTCATACAATGACGATTTCATCTCATAATGTATCGCACCCTTAGAACTAACTAAGGTGACCTAAATCAAAAAAAGACGATTTGCGGGAGTTACGTCGCCGTAATTGAAACACAAGAAGAAACAAACAAGATAATTAAGTTTAGAGATAAGAGTCAATGATTATATGTTTCAATTAATGTAAGTCAGTTCTCTGCTTGTATTCGGCGTGGACGGTCGAGTCCACCGGGCTTTTCTTTTACATGTAATAATATATTTTAAAATCAAATATATTCTAGCATTTTAACACTTTTTAAAAAGCCCGAATCGCCACGACGAAATATAACTCGGGAAATAAATAAAAATGTTTGAAAATAATGTAAAAGGTAGTGAGTTGGGCGGTCGCGGAGAGTGGGAATATCTTTTTTTATTCTACAATTTTGTCTTTTTCTCGTCATAGGGTTATAGCATGCTTTGGAAGGTGGTTTTTTAACAAAATCACAAAATATATAAATGTTGAGATAGACCACTTAGTTCTAAGGCTGTGGTATGTATGTAAAGGAATCAACAATTTTGACGAACAAATTATACAACAGTCTTACTCATAAACTGTAATAGCTGTCGAAAACGTCACCGGTTTCCTAGTTTAAACCTTATTAAGAGATAAGATGGCGGGTTTTGACTTACAGCTGATCGAGTAAATTTGTATTTTAACTAAGCATAGGTTTGCGATTTTTTTTAAGACTGATTATGTGTATCAATACATGTGAATAATAGAGAAAGGAAGAGACTAACGGAGATGTCACAACTGACTCATGACGGGTGAAATGTAATACAATATTGAGTTTGAATAAAATCAGTTCTCGGAGAGAAAGTGCAATAAAAAGCAATGTTAATAGTCTGCCAAAACCAGTAAAGATATTAAAAACTGTTACCATTCTACAAGCTGACATGTTTTGTTGTTTGAGATGATTTTTTGTCGCAATGAGAAGATAAATAAGGTATTTGCCTATGTTTGACTTTATGCATTTTTAACATGAAACAGCAATTAGTACAAAAAAGAAATCCTTCTATGCCAAGAGCATTCAAATTGAATAAGAAATGAGGCAATAATTTAAATTTCAAATATTGCTACGTGCTGAAGTGGATGTTAAGTGGGAATATCGCTCCATCTCTTTCATTCGTACGCATTATAATGCCCACTGACGTCACATGCAAGTATTTTGTCCCTTTTCTGCTTTTTGACACTCGCCCCTACTACCTAAATGCAATGGCTCATAACTTGCAGACTTTTCATGATTTCTTCTATTTAAGAATTTATACGACGGTAATATTTTATAAAATTTTAAAATAAAAATAAGTCAAATACTCCATTATAACAATAATATGTTTATACAGAGTTCGACAATGTTATAATTTTCCAAACTGTTATTTTAGAAGTAAAGATTCTGTCTTTCCATCATTCAGATGTTTTTAAGAATATCTACAAAAGAGTTATTCAAATCTTGTTTATGAATAAAGGCACTGTATTTTGAACCTTAAACCTCATTTGCCAAAAATATACGGATATTTATCATAATCCCAACACCGCGAAGTACAGCCTTCACTAAATCACCAAGATTCAGCGCGAAGGGAGAGGTAGTGTATTCATTAGATCACGAACTTTAGAATGTCCATAGCAACCTTACTCTAATTCTATCCGAAACACATAAGAATATATTAACTTATTTACCAAAAGAGTTTTCGACAGCAACACCCATTTTGTACACAAAATATCACAACACTATCACTATATATCACAGACAATTTTCCTCCAGCACTTGACTTCAAATAACGACGAAATCCTGAAACATCCCCATTTATACACACAGAATGAGTTGAAAACCAAAAATTACAATTACTCAGCCTTGACTAACTCAAGTACGTGTCCATGACACAAATACCGAAAATATTTAGAATATCGTGGGAGACGTAAGTCATTTTCAGTCATTTAGTGCTGAAGTCAACAAATGTATCATTTTCGGTCATTATGTCAGGAATGACAGAGCAGGAATGGAGGCGTGGTGTTATTTTTTGAGTAAAATTGCTGCAGTACGCCAAATCTATGTACAGTTTAGCTTCGGTAGTAATGAAGGGATAATGTGTTAGGAAACCCCAGAGCGTTCTCTCGTGCGTCGAAGACGGCTGCTGCAAGGGTTTAGTTCCTACTTTGATATAGGATTTGGCATAATCCGTCACGATTCTTGGGATCTTGAATGTATTTAATATTTCCATCCGAAAATACAAGTGCAAACAATGAAGACAAGCGAGGGCCGTTGCATCGCTCTTGCGTCGCCGTTTATGCACCATCTATTTCTTAACACTCGGGCCATGCTTAAATTTATGGAAGTTGACTATCCCGATTTAATGCGTGTTTTGGAAAATGGCCGACTTTTTTGGTAAGTTTTTTTTATAACATCTGCCTCGGTGGCGTAGTTATATTATGGTACGACTGCAGTGCTAAGGTCTCGAGTTCGACCCTCAGTTTAGACAAAGTGATATTGGATTTTTCTACTATCAGTTCGGAGTCTGAAATCTGTACCCGATATGGAGATAGACTCGCCTCCTATCGCATCATGGGACGGAATACACGGAGACACCAGTTACGCCTCGGCCTACCTTTTCGTGGATTAAAGTGTGTGTTTGTGTATGTTTTACGTGAAGATGATTAAAATTGTAAATGTTAGTCACGTTTGTCAATGTAATGGTCAGGCCTGTTGGCTGTTACATCTAAATTGTTCAGAGTTCGAATCAGTCGCCAATATTGCGTAAGCGTAGTCGGGAGTGGAACGTAGTGCCGAGACGAATATCCACAGGTTTAAAACCTAGTGACACGTATCTCTATCTATATCTGCCTATTCTAGTTATATTTGTATTCTTTATGAATTAGGGGTTGCTTTAATTAAGGAAGAGATTGTGAGGTAAACTGTATGTTTGAGAAGTTCTTTATAAGAATTACGAGGGTATATGAGTCTGCCAATACCACCAGGCCAGCGTGACGGACTAAGACCTAATCCTCAATAGCAGAGGAGATTCGTGTCCAGCAATAGAACAGTATATAATACAGGGCTTATTATTATAATATAGTAGGATAAGCATAAGTTCAGAAGAGAGTGAACACCAAATAGATGATTTAGTACCGTTTTTGGCTACTCCTTCAAGGATAAAATAGTATATATGTATTTTATGCAATGTCAAATTTTAGACCATGATTTAATGTTTTTTGTTTACTCATTGTCAGTGGGCTGGCCGTGGGTGGGGTGCAACGCCAAGGGGATTTGGCAATATCCCAATGTGAATTTCTTATATTTGGAATATTCGTATATTTTTTTGTAAAAATGCAGTGTCAGTAGGTCAGTGGTTTTGGATACATTTGAATACATCTCCACCGCCGCGATGTTGTGTTTTAAATCATTTTTTTAATGTTGTGGAATTTGATTTTCGGAATGAATGTTCTGCCTAAGTTGTTTTTTTAATAAATATACTTATTGGTTAATCCGGGACATAACAAATGTGTCAAGCATTCTTCCGTTCAACGGTTTAGGCGTTTACTTCTAACAAACATTTTTACAGGTGGTAGGTCTCACATATGTAAGAGTCCGCCTGGGTAGGTTCCACCGCAATGTCTATTTCTGCCGCCAAGCAGCATTGTGTAGGTTTGAAGGACATTGTAGCCAGTGTAACTATTGGACATAATAAAACTTAAAACCTCATGTCTCAGGATGGCGAGCGCGGTGGAATACCAAACAATACTTTGTAATTCAATGTGTTGGATGGTGTTTCTACTGTTTACGGGCGGTCGTATCGCTTACCATCAGGCGAACGGCAAGCTCGTCTTGTCATTCAAAGCAATGGAAAAAAACCTTTTAAACACCTACACAAATTCAATTTATATTTTTACCCCGATAATATAATTGAGTTACCGATAGCAAGAACCCCTGGCGATGTAACCCTCCCCCTCCCAAAATACCTTTTCTCAAGGGATAAAGGCATGATCCCACGTGACAGTGTTATTTGATTTAACAAACACGTATTTGTATAGCCGGTGACATAATTCCGCAAGTCAGTTGTCAGTGAAGCGCGGCGGGATTTGAACTCTTGCCATCGCGCCGCGTGCGCAACACTGACTCACCGTGCAATACGTTTCGACACACGACAGGAATATTTCATTGATTTCCTAGTGTATTGCGTTCGTTTCATTGTCACAGCGTAGCGTATTCTGGCTTCCTTAGTTCTACATTATAACGATAACTCAAAAATACACATACAGTTACACTTATTATCCCCGAAGGGGTAGGTAGAGACGCAACTGGTGCGACCACTTTTCGTAGTGTGTATTCCGACCCACGTGATAGGGGGCGAGGCTATAGCCATCGGGCGCAAATTCCAGACTCCGGGCTGATACTGAGTAGAAAAAGCCAATGTCACTTTACCCGACCCGGGGATCGAACCCGAGACCTCAGTACTACAGTCGTACCGTAATACAACTACGCTAGCGAGAATTAAGAAACAAAATATACATTAATTACTCGAAATTTAACAAGCCTTTTAATGCTTAAATATTATGAATGACCTTAACACATATATTGACAAAAGTACAGTTTCTACTGAGCTTATGACATCTGAGGTGGGCGGCAAATGTATATCAGACATAAATACAAGTTTATTCGAATGGGGAAACTCGAACATTTAATTTTGTTATCTGTATAACGAATCCAGAAACCAGTAGGTAAAATTATACTTACATTAGTACTAGAAAAAATAGATCATAAACAATAAACGTATTTAAAATTTAAAATACAATTCTATACAATTACAACGTGTGGTAAAAAATTCAATACTATACGATTACAACCGGTAGAAAGCTAAAACTAAGATACCCATAAAACAAAAATAGCATATTTAATTTATGTTTTCATTAATATTTTTACATCTAGCCACCCCAATCCAACTGTCAACGAAAATTGTTTACCATCGCTCGGGAGATTTCGTCCGAGACGTAGCAACACCAAAAAGTCAATTTTCTAAATATAAACCGCGTCCCAATTAAAGACCGGTGGCTTGTAACCCGACACTTTATTTTTTATTAAAATCTGAAACAAGGGTATTTACATCGTAAGGATAAAGCATGATTTATAATTATATACGAATTTATAAATTTAACGACATTTAGATAATGAAAGATTTCGATGCAAATTAAACTATGAAAATTACTATATAACATTTGCTTGTATAAAAAATATTATATAGTAATTTTCATATTTATAATAATATCGTAATAAATAACGTATACTTAAGTTTACATATTATGCAAATTTAACTTATGTTTCTCATGTATAAAGTAATTTTGCGTTGGTTTTTTACCGTTAAATGTGGAACAATGGTAATTGTTAAAAGAAACATGAATAGGGCAGAAAGGATACGGTTGAAAAATTACATATTCAAAACTGTTTTAATTTACTCTTTGTGTGCCTAACTATATTTACTATATAATATAACATCTATAATAAAATATACTTTCAATTATTTTGTTTCAAATGGTTATTCAAAGAGGCAATAAACACACCGAAAAAAAGCTCATATAAAACTGATTTATTTGTGGAATATTTTCTTCAGTGCGTTTCTCCTCTAGTTTATATTTAGGGCTATAAAATGTTTATTGTGTCAAAAACTTGTGAACGCGCGTGGAGATGATGTCAAACGCGAAATAACATCAGGGCCCTTATTCTGTATGATAGTGTAAACGCGTAACGCGGCCGTGTCATGTTATCTTCGAGAAATGTGTGTGGAATGGTATTCTGTAAGCCAAATCTCTATAGTACTAAACATGATGGGTTGTGTTACGTGCTTGTTACGCACTGTCAAAATAACGTGCGGGATAGAGAATAAGGCCCCAGGTAAGTCGGATAATATAACTATGAGTACAGAGATCACGTAAAAGTCATTTTACAATGAAAAATTATGATAGCTAATCACGTATATTTGTTCAACGGATTTGTATGAAAATTTGACGCACATTAATTACGTGTTGGATATACATATCAAAAGCTTTAAAGGCAATCATTTCTAAACGACAAATATACCGAAAATGAATTATTGATATAATTTATAATCGATTATTTTTCTGCGTCATTTGATCTAGGTTTTGTAGGTCTAGGACAATTTTGATACCATTAGACTATATTTTTATAAAAATTAAAAGTTGAATTGTTATGAATTTTCATTAAAATCAATACTTTAACGCAATCTACTCAAAAATTTACTGATTGTCTTTCAAGTCGATATGGACCCAGTTTCATTCCAGAAAAATGCATTTTAGGTTTTAGGTCGGGTTATTAATTTATCGCATGTGGGGCTGAAATCAGAAGCTAACATAGTTTAAAAAATCTTCCAATGTAGAAAAATATTATTAATTTAAATTTTACTTTCAAAAGATTCACGAAGTCTAATTACTTTTCTAGATTTCCAAGAACGTTTATTTTTACCTACGACAGAATTAATTCGCAGGAAACACGGGTGTTGTTTTGCGAGTTACGGATTGCGACATCACGGCTTCAATAGAAATGACACCGTTTGGATTGACGGATTTTTTGGGCAAATATCTTTATATTCTTTTCTTTGGTATTTAAAAATACGTGTGCAGTCGTATGGGAACTATTGAATTTATTTACCAATATATAATTTTTTTTGCGTATTTGTGTACAAAAAAAATGCAACAAACTTTTTTTTTCATAAAACATTTTTGATTAGATTAGTTCATAACTTTTCGTAATCTTACAAAATCGTTTAAAATATTAGATACCTCTTTCTATATTTTTATCAATTATTTTAAACCTTGTGCGTAGCTACCGTAAAATGTGGAAAAGCATCCGCAATTGCTCGGCGATGTAAATATTAATTCAAAGTATAGATCGTGTCAGTGAAGAGATCTTTCTTATTAGTTCGCGACATAGGTATTATGCAAATAAAAAAAAAGAAGTTTAATTGAAAACAATGTTTGAATAAAGCTTCGATTGCATCGTCTTCTACAATTTCATCCCAACTGATCAAAATTAAAAATTCACAAGTACATCTGGAATCAATTTCAACACGTCGGTAATGCGCGTATGTTACACGTGAATTCGCTGTGTTTACAGTATATTTGGCTTTTGAGTGGGCGTGCGAATGACGTGGCTTATTAAAATGTTCGCATCTTAGAATATCCACGCAACGTCTAAACCTAAACTGTGGAGATGGTATTGAAATTTCATTGTGCATTCACCTTTATACTAAATTCTTTAAATTTCCTTTATGAATTAACAAAGGTTTACAATATTAACATTTCCGTAGTTGTGTTTATATAGTAGGGGTATCGGAGGGAGGGGGGAGGCTGCTATTTGATACGTAGCTCGCCCCTACTGTACTAAGAATGAGCATAGATGTTAAAACAGTTGTTATGTCAACTATATTTCCGCCCCATGACTTGATAGGCTTGCTGCTATTATGAATTGTACAAATTTAACCTAGGAATCCAATCAGTACCTTCTTCTTTCTTCTACTACGAAGAAAACGCTGTTTTCGAAAACTGGTAATTAAATTACTGCGTTGAAATATCCAGAATAAAGCTTATTTTTCTTTGAAATATACCAGAATAAAAATCACGCCAAAATCAGTTCAGTCCTTTCGGACACCTATACGACTCAATATAAAATTTATAAATACATTCTCATTTCATTTACTCGTTAGTTTGTCGTCCAAGACAATTGAATTATGACTGACCGAAGCGGCCACGATAATGTTTGTAACCTTCCCAGTACGTTGATACTGTCCACGACATTGAACTCCAGCCAGCTCTTGATTCCTCTGAATTAAGGTCACATCTGGAAATTTATCATATCATTGCACATTCTTCGTAAATCTATGAGGTCTTGCAAATGCCAATGCGCCAAATTGCCAATTCCCGTACACAAGAACAAAATGAATCTATTTAAAAAGTAGTTTTGCTCGGGGAAAATTTTAAATAATATTTTCAAAAGATAATGACGTCTCTTTACTTAGTAAAACATTGAATCTAGACATACATTTGATGTATCTAAAATGTGGTGAACTATAGTTATTTTCTATTTGTATGCAATTATGACCTTTACTGTCTACCACTCAAGCTTTTAGTTGCTTAATCAAGAGAACCCTTAGAAATTCTTTGCCCTTTTCGAGTTAATCAAAACCTAGTCATTCATTAATATTGGAATGAAGTGATGAAGCTCTTTCTATAGCATTACAAAATAATTCGTTTTGTAGCAATATATTGTATTAACTATACTAGCTAAAACTAATGTGAAGATGTTTGTAGTTGGAACGAGGAAAATAAAGATTAATTCTTATTTTGATACGTACAGGTTACAACGTAATTCAAAGATATTTGGTATTGTTGTTACTTTTATTACAGGTTATTTGCTTAAGGTGAACTCTACAAAAAAAAATAGTACATTATTTTGATTCATACAATGCAGTTCGAATATAATTAGTTAGGCTCAGTTTTATTACCGGCTGCCTGGTTCCAGGAAATAGACATGGAACGCAATATCCAAACAGGAATCTAGGCCCGATCAAATATTTTCGGCTCATATGAAAATTAAAAACAAGACTGATATGTATTACAGTTAATGACAATAACATCGCAGTTGTTAGTCAATGTCGTAAACAGGTCTATAACAAAATAATGGTTGCGTAAATAATTGTAACGTTAAGAGAAATGGTTTGGTCGCGCACGAATCTCGATTACTAACGCTCTGTTTCCCCGTAACTATATCGTTTGCTTCTCACGATACTTACTATTATATTTTCTATTGTAATACATTTGTTACTTTCCTGTATACTCTTGGTTCCTGAATATTTTTTATCTGGGAAACACAAAAGTATTTAAGCAAAAAGTAAATTTAACGATAATTAAATTATTGCAGATATTGCTGACGCGTATTGTTTTCCTTCCCCAAATAAGTGACTTTTAGCTGCGTAGGATCCACCATTGTCCCATCCTTAACATCAAGCAGTATTATATTATTAAGTTGTTCTTCAACGGCCATTTTCAAAAAACAACCTCAATCGCTTTTTCGATCTATCTTAAATAGACCAATCAGCGCAAAGGTTGTTTGGCAAGCTTATTTATGATTCATTTAGGTTTGTTCTCGGCGTCGGATTGAATATTGAGATCGGGATAGTATTTTTTAAAACAGCTGTAAATTATATTGCAGTTTATGCGTTATTAGGACACAATGTAAATTAATAATGCCACATAGTATTAATATTGAATGCAGTCAAGTTAAAAAACTGTACTCCTCTTTACGCACCACAGACCAATAAGCTCACTTTGACTAAACCAAGGAACTATCGGACTCGAATGACTGCCACATCAATAGAAATTAGAATAAGAGACAATCCAGTAAGCAATAACCGCTGACATTTCAATGAACTCAAATGGCAACTTTGCCCGAGTCGGTATTGATAAAGATTTGCACCTGGGACCTTTTGGCAGCCATCCCGAGTACCTAAAATAAGACACGAACTAACTTCATAATAGAACTAGTTCTTAGTACCGCGTGCAGTAGGTTTAAAGTCTATTTGCCCTTTCTTGTGATTTATTTCTGAGAAACATATAAATACACATTAATGACCCCAAAATGTACAAATCATGTGCTGGATATAAACTGCAATAAAAGTAACTAAGGTTTTAGAATGACCAAAACAAAAATCTCAAATCCTTAAATCAGTTTATTTTGCCATCTGACTCAATCCAAAACCATTCGCATCACAAGTGCTTATGTTCTTTGATAGCTAAAATAAAAAACAGAAGGTCTAATAATTTCTCCACTGATAATTTTCGTTTTGTAAGATCGTCAGGGGACCCATAATTCGTTCAGCAAGCGTTAAAACATTAAATCGTTATCTTATACTCGGATGGCGTATTACAGCTATTAAAATCACGTGGATTCCATAAAACTTTGTACGCGAAGTAAACTTAAATCGTACGCAAATTCACAATCGAAAGGACAAAGTATTTTCGTCTTGATAAATTGCTAGAGCCGTGCCAAATTCTCACTCATTTGGTTCAGTATTTATGACATGATTTAGTAGTAAACAAAATTTACAAATAGTCCTGGTCTATAATATGTTTAAACGAAAAATAAACTTTAATAGGTTGGCTTTAAATTACGAAATAATATATCATAAATACATACTGCATGATATAAATACTATATTACATATAAAAATTACAGGAAGAAAAACCAATACAATGTATAAAAAAATCGCGTTAAAATGCGTTACCCCAAAATCGGGGTAAATTCTGCCACGCGGCAACACCAACGCACCTGCAGTTATGCGCCCGCGCACGCGAGTTCCTATTGGTTAATTTTAACACGAAGCTGTTATGTCACAGACAATAGTCGGACACTCCATTTGGCCGGTTTAAAATATAACCGATGCATTTCCTGGTTGTTCTCATGTCTTGATGGTTTTGTAGTCGCCTAGTAACAGTTAACTGCAGTTGGGTCGTTTTGATGTGTTTATGGGTCATGTTATGGGGTTTCGTTGTTAATATCTATGTTTTACGATCTTAATTTATATCGATGACTAATGGTGGTAAGCACAATTTTCTATGAACACTCACAGTGTCAGAGCAATTGCGTGCTTACTCTGATTGAAAAGATTGGAATATATTTTTGGTCTATGAAAATCTGATCGAAATGCAACAGATAAGTCTAAGTTTACAAACTTTGACAATACATTTTATATGTCAGCTCTACATAGTATATTTTACGATAATTTTGCCGGCTCTTTTTATAACCTGGTGTGAAGAAGTCCTTGTATACTTCTCCCCAATTTTCTCGTGGTACTACCACCCTATCAAGCCACATGAAGTGGCAAAAACAGCCACGCTACCAAGCTATTTAATTGTTAGAGATGCTAATGCGATGAAATGGAATCAGTAATTATCGGACAAATAGTTGCGTTTAGCCACGCGCTAATGAACGCCCGAAGATATCGTAACTGGAGTAATTGGAAAATTGATTGATATCGGTTATGTTTCTTGTTAAATAATTGTGTGCTGTAATTGTTTGAATGATTTATAAGACGGTTTTTGTTGGTATTTATAAGAGTAATAGTCTATTTTAACTTAATGACGAGGGCAATCTATGAGAAATCGCATCAAGGTTCCTCGCACCTGAAATTAATATTATTTTATATTAAAAGTCAAGCGGTGTACTTTTTCGGAAAAGAAAGCAGTTAGTTGATCCACAACTTGACCTATTTGTATACCATATATCATCCAAAGAAACTCAGAGGTTTTCATGTTATGCGTTAATAAACATCTTCCGAACTCAAATTTAAAGCATAAAAGGAATCAACAAAGTCATCAAAATCTTGGATAATGTTATACATGACATTGGCGAAGGGTGATATATAGGTACTACGAATATGCATAAATGTGGTCTGCAAATCTTTAAAATGATAATAAGATTTTGCATAAGTTACGAAAGGCAAGCCGCCACGAATCGGATGATATCAACAGTTCACCACTGACATGATTATGGAATCAGGAGTCATTTTTCGTCGATCAATCCGAAACGATATGAATGCTTATCTAACTACACTAGATATGCGGCAACCCGACACCTCGCATCCTCGTGCCGACCACACAGCCTATATCAGGCCAGATGTCACTGCCTTATACTTAAGAATTATCTAATTATCTATATGACGTCACGATGAGGATAATGTTGGGTTCCTGTCCACTGGGATTAGTTTATGATAAATTAGTGAGGTGTGAAACTGGATTGGAATGAGTCAAGCCTGCATCTTAGGTCAAACCCTCTGTGAGAAGCTTCTTTTTGGAATTCTATCTACTGGCATGAGGCTATGATAAATTGAAGGGATACAGGATGAAATGAGCTTCAAGTGAGTCATTCTATAGGTATTTTATGCCACATTAATAACCTGATACTAGATACAACTGTTTAAAATAAAACTGGCGAGATCTAGAATAACAGAAGAGATCTATACACTTGCGTTAATATTAAGGAGTAAGCTAGATATCTTCGGTAACGCCGACAAATCAGGAGTCAAGTGCGTCTTACAATGTTATTGCGGTTATCATAATTCATTCAGTTCTCTAGAGTTATATCATCTCAGTGGTATGGTGGTATTCCGATTTGGGACAAATAAAAATTGATTTTGATTAAACATAACTATGATGAATTTTGCTTTGTGGATTTGGATGTTACAGAAAAAGCCTTTGAACATGTAGATACTTCCAGCACAGGTTTTTATCGGCGTGACGTCAGAACTAAGGTCTAGTGTTGGTATTATAAAATATAATTACTTATAACAATCTTCCCATCTTCATAAGGCTGTTCAGAACACGTTGAAATGTGAGCTCGTAAAAGCGATCAATACATTTCTCGAAAGCATGATTCACGCTAAGGAATTCTGCAAGCCATAACTAAAGAAACGTTTGGTCGGTGACGTCACCGTCAATTCGCTGGAACACCTGGATAGGGTGGTTTGTGTTTTGTACTTAATGCTAGCCCCTCTCGTGTGACTGTTGATTCGAAATAAGTTACAACTCACACAATATTTTTGCAGGTTTTGGTCTATTTGGGTGCTAAAGGACATTGAACTTCGTTTAGGGTTTTCTGCGTTATGTCTAAGAAATACTCAATTATCTTCAAATGAGTATAAACGAAGTAGGATCAAGCAGCAAATAATGCAAAAAAGAGATGTGAAAACAGTACCAAAATTGGTTGAAAAATGGTAGAAATTAATATTTTATATAAGGCATGTGGCTGTGGCGACATCTTTCTCCTTTAGGCTTCCATATTACAATGATGGTGACGTTATAATGTACTTCATTTATCCCGTATGTTATGCGGGATGATTGAAGTAAATGAAAGTCAAGTCAGTTTTCAAATTTTTATACCTGATTATAAAATTTGAAAGACTTACAATTATAATTAATTAATCACAATTAAACAATTTAAGGGCGATCGTATCGCTTACCATCAGGCGAATGGCAAGCTCCTCTCGTCACCCAAATCAATAGAAATAAAAGCATATTTAAACTTCATTTTTAATTTGTATCCCTTATTGTCATTTGATTTTATTAAATTTCCTGACCAGACCTCTCTCCAGAACTCCGGTCTGTACAATAATTATCAACGAGGTACACTCATCGGCCGCAAATTTCATATAAAAAATATACGAGAATGAGTCAGATGTGGTGTTTTGTTGTTGTGTACTAGTTATTTTGTTGTCTGGAATCCTTTTAGTACCTTTTAGGACTACTAAAGGCTTTTAGATTCATTTTTAAGACCAAACGACAACCCTCTTCGGATAGCACAATAAATACTAGCTATGAACTGACTTGGAGTTCGAAATAATCCACGATTTCACTTAACAAAGCTAAGGAAGCAATTGCGAAAGGCCGTACAAAAAATTTCAAACGTTGACCACGGTAAAAGTAATGGCAGTTAGTTTTTTCTTGGACATGCTAATGCTCGCGCATGTAGGTCACGCAACGAGACAGCCACTACTGTTGTTTTTGTTGCGTTCCTGGAGCATTATTTAGTTAATAACATTCTTAAACTAAGTTTAGACTAGTTGTTGCAGCAATATATTCCTCAAGTACTTCCACATTCATCAAATATTGAAAAAAAAAATACAAAATTCAAAGCTAGTTACCTGCTTCAACAAAAACCTTTCGATTTTGTTCAGAAGAGAAAAAAACAACCAATACTTAGTGAAATGGCGACGTTTAATCTACATAAATTGCAAATAGATTCTCCAAATACAGCTTGATGAAATAAATAAAATACAAATACAATTCTGAAATTGCACATAGATTCTCCACTGGATAAAAATGACAATCGGTCGCGGCAAAATTTAATTGCGTTATGCTTTAGATATTCACAAAACATAACTGCCATCGAAAATTTAATAAGGTTTCCTTCACTCTGTTAATTCTTACCACCTCTGAGTCACTAACCGTTGTAACTGTTACCGACAAAATGAATGACGTACCTTAGACAGGTTCATTGACATTCATTAACTCTATATATTTCCTCTTTATGAGTAATTTGTATTAAGAGTAGATCTGGAGGAAGGTTTTTTAAGGTTCATAATACTATTTTCTTATATGTATAGACAGAATGCTCTACTTCTAAACAAGGACTAAGTTTTGAAAGGTTTGACTCGGGTTAAGTTTAAAATCTTAACCAGCTTTCGACTTTTTGGGTTAATCCAATAAAAAATATTGCGAAAACCGGTTAACCTATTGCCCCAATTAATGGATTCCACCCTGAGGCAATTCTTGTGCGCTTGGTCTTCAAACGGATGCAAGCCTATGCATAGGAGAACATTTGTCGTGGGCCGAGGCACACAGTCCAGTAAGTATACTTCTTGGTTTCAATGACAAATTGAGGCCTTAAAGTGCCTGTAATTTCCCTTCCATTTATCCTAGGCAGTTCCTAACCTTCCCTAAGTAAACTTTCTACTCTCCACCGAGCGTCTGCAGTCGCAAAATCAGGGAATTCCAATATCCAGTCCGCAGGTTTCCCCGATTTTGACTGCAGGTACGCTTACCAAAACAATTTGTATGGTAAACATAAAATATGTTCCGCTACAAGAAAAGAATCTAACTATAAAGATTAATAATAATAATAACAGCCCTGTATTATATACTGTCTCACTGTTGAGCACGGGCCTCCTCTACTACTGAGAGGGATTAGGCCTTAATCCACCACGCTGGTCTAGTGCGGATTGGTAGACTTCACACACCCTCGAAAATTCCTATACAGAATTTCTCAGATATGCAGGTTTCCTCACGATGTTTTCCTTCACCGTTAAAGCAAACGATAATTCACAAAGAAAACACACTTAATTTTTTAGAAAAGTCAGAGGTGTTTGCCCTTGGGATTTGAACCTGCGGACATTCGTCTCGGCAGTCCGTTCCACAACCAACTAGGTTATCGCCGCACAAATTGAAAATAAAGATTACCAAGTTACTTTGGTCCTAAAATATAGAGCATTACTATAAACAAGACAAATACAACAGATTCGAGCTATAACAAGCACTAATAACTCGTACGATAAGTCACGTACCAACACCGAATAATGTTTATAAAAACTAATCGGAGTTGACAATACACGTGTATTGTACGTGAATCAGCCGTGTTATGCCTTTGTGGAGACAAAGACAATATCGTGCGGTACTTTTTGCTGCAGACCAATTACTAGCCAGGGACCTTATTCGCTATGACAGTGTAGACTCGTAATTTTTGTTGGTGGAATAGTTTATATCCGTCCGGATAGTGACCACCGTACGTGTTAAAACCCGCCATAATAACCTAATGTATCGCGATCCGGGATCAGCCTGTGTATATCCGGCTTCAACAGGCCGGCATAATTGTGTCGACTGTCGGTTACCATCTCTCATCAGTCGACACTATATTGGACCCCACTCCACTTACCATGAAGTGTAGGGGCCAGGGGGTGACTTTACTGTGCCCATAGTAAAAAAAACACGTCCGTGTTCATTTATCTTCGTGAAAATTTGCGTGGAATGGTTCTGTACGCCAATTTCACGAGCTGACTAATTATGTAACGTGACATATATTTCATATTTGTTGAATTACGAAGTAATCGGTAACGCAAATACTAAAAAAATATATACCGTATGAAAGTAAAGAGAAACGCACTAAAATAAATATTAGCCAGTTCATAACAGCTTCGTAGAGGCGCCTTTTATTTTTTGAATAAAAATAAATTAATATACTTTAATATAACACAGTGAGATATATTTCTGGGATAAATATTTTGGGCGGGAGAAGTTGCCTATAGCAATCAGGAGTAGCTTTATATGAGAGAAAAAAAAATCAAAATCGATTTAGTAGTTCCTGGGCCCTTATTCTGTATGATAGTGTAAACGCGTAACGCGACCGTGTCATGTTATCTTCGAGAGATATGCGTGAAATGGTATTCTGTAAGTCAAATTTCTATAGTGCTAAACATGATGCGTTGTGTTACGTGCTTGTTACGCACTGTTAAAATAACGTGCGGGATAGAGAATAAGGCCCCTGAGGTAAGCTCGTTCAAACAAACTTCACCTTTACCTATACAGGGTCATTTTGACATTGCGTTACTAAATGAAACCACATATTCGTCTTCACCTTTGCTGACATTGTGCCCCAATTCATCCATAATAACTAATATTTTCACCAAAAATCCTGGTTTTAGTTTTTTGATTTTTTCATCATTTGTAGTTAAATGCGAATATGGCGTATGCGTGAGTGTATTTCTGACTGATAGTATGATGTTGCCGCTGCTACGAATTCTCTTATAATAATAGTGGTATTAGGGCGCGTAATATTTAAAATACTTTTTATTCATATTTATGTTGTTCGAAACTTACATTTTTTTATTCTACATCTACGGCTCAAGTAACTTATTATAGTATTATTTCTAAGTAGATAAGTATGTGGTTTCATTTAGTAACGCAATGTCAAAATGACCCGGTATATTAGTATAGATTTTATCTCCTACGTTAGGTAACTGTGGCCAGACCTTACACGTTAACATTAAGATAAAAGTCATTATTAATGCTCAAGACACATTCCACAGCGCATTGCTTCTCGATTAATCACAAACGAACAGTATCGACAATAACGTTTGAACCTAATTCAATTGGGTAACAATTGAGCCAATTGTCAACAGTACTAGATTGTAGTTAACTTATAATTTATGTTAACGGAACGTATTGAAAATAATTCAATATTTTTTTATTTCTTTGAATGACGAGACGAGCTTGCCGTTCGCCTGATGGTAAGCAATAGGATCGCCCATAAACAGTGGAAACACCATCCAACACCTTGAATTACAAAGTATTGTTTGGTATTCCACTGCGCTCGCCATCTAAAACATGATATGTTAAGTCTTATTATGTCCAGTATTACACTAGCTACAATGCATTCATTAAGTTTATTTGTTGTAAAATGTAAATGTTTTTCTACTCATTATCAGAGCGGAGTCTGGAATTTATGCTACATATGTCGTTAGGCGCGTACTATCGCATCATAAGACAGAATACACGCGGCGTAAAGTTGCGCCTCTGCCTACCCATTCGGGAGTAAAAGGCGTCAGTGAGTGTGAAATGTGTAATATGTATCTAAATATATATATATAACTCGAAGGTCACTGACTGACTGACATAGTGATCTATCAACGCACAGCCCAAACCACTGGACGGATCGGGCTGAAATTTGGCATGCAGGTAGATGTAATGACGTAGGCATCCGCTAAGAAAGAAATTTTATTCTTTCTACCCACAAGGGGATAAAATAGGGGATGAAAATTTGTATAAATCTTCTTAGATTTTCGACTGATTGAACTGAAATTAAAGATTGGAGCTACTATGATGAAGACGTTTGCTTAAATAGGATTTTGATAAATTCAACCCCCATGGGGATAAAATTAGTTTGAACCTATCAGTACCGGGAAAATATGTAGCAAGACTTTTATCATACAGTTGACTTTTATCCCGGAAAACTCCTTCACGCGGGCGAAGCCGCGAGCAAAAGCTAGTCAATAAATAAGTCACTGTTTGATATCGAATATATAAAGGCTGATCCCAGAATGCGACATACTTATGGGAACTATTACGGCGAGTTTTACATTTGTGTTCGGCTTTATTTGTGTATAACTTTCGTATATTTTTTTTTTTTTAAATATTAAGCCTTATTCACATAATTTTACGGTCTAATGTAGACAAAAAAAGTGAGAGAAATAATGAGAGCATTAAACTTTTAATTAAAAAGAAAAGGAATTAAAGTAATCAGTCCGAAAAGTAACGTGAACTTGGGGCCGGAGTGCGCATATGGCGGCCCAACAGACCATGAACAAAAAGAACATTAAGACGTTTCATTCAAACATTTTGTTTGTATTTCAAGTGCATGCTTATTATCCTTGGAAAGCGACGGGTGATGCAAAGTACTGTACTCTGCAGTAAAAATTACAGCTTTAAGAGAGAACAAAGCATATGATATAGATGAATATAACAGAAATAATTCTTTAGGATAAATTCAATCCATTATTTATTTATTTATTTACACTTTCTTGTACACCAGAGACATAGATCATGGAATAAGATAATAAAAAAAAGTACAAATGGCGGTCTTATCGCACAAGGCAATATCTTATGGACAATCATTATATCAGTCTAAGCTCAATGTAATCTTCGCTGTTAAGTATGTTTCTTTCCCGTGAAAGACTCGAGATGCAATTTTTCATTTATCCACTTAAAATTTTGGTTCCACAGCAGGCACAATCTTTGCCAAGAGTCTTGCCAAGATAACTACAGGTGGGCCTGAGTATCAAATAGGATCAAAGAAATTGTAATTAACACAGTATCTGGTTACTTATTACTGCAACATGTTTGTTTTGGCTCTGCTTTCTATGTTGGCATCTCTGGTAACTCGCGTTCTAATTGAAGAGCAAACTTTTAATTGCATGACCTGGATTCAATGTTGAAGCTAAGCACGTAGACTTTAAAAGAGGGCATTTCTTGATAATATATATCATGACTAGCTTTTGCTAGTGCCCGCGTGAAGGAGTATTCCGGGATAATTTTGTTTCCCGACTAACTTGATATGTATCGTTATATTATGAACAAACTACACCAAATCACTATAAATTACAGCCTATATGTTATTATGATGTATAATCAATATTACTGTAAAGTTTCATCCAAATTCGTTAAGTAGTTTTTTCGTGAAAGAGGAACAAACATACATCCTCACAAACTTTCGCATTTAAAATATTAGTAAGACAATGGACGACTGTACACAATCGTATAAGGTAAAGCATTCAAAAAGGGGAATAGGAATAAACTCAAGGGGTAAATAAAATAATTATATCTAACTACTCTAGACTAACTTATCAAATGGATAGCCAAATTATTTTGATGCGGATTAAAGTTGAGCTTCATCAGGTCATTTCGACCTAAATATTTTCACCCCAGATCACCTTACAAGTATCGAGAGTCCGCAGTAAGGGCCACGAGATCATTAGCCAGAATTACGAATAGCCACCGGTACTTGTGTTTTGTACTGTACATTACACACGTAATACAAGGTGGCACTAACAGCCTTTGTAGGTTACGATATAACGTATATAAACGTGGAAATGTATTGAGATACATACCTTACTTATATTAGAAAAGGGAAAATTTGTGTCGATGTTTGCATGTTTGTCAAAAGTAAAGGCAAAAAATATCGGTTCGGTTTTGAACGAAATTTGATAAGGAGATACAATGGTTTAACATATAACCTATTAATTTTTATCGAAGTCGTGGCAAAGTTGCTTTACTGACCCTGCTGTTAAAAGTAGTCAAGAGAAGTGAACCACAAAAGAAATATGATTTAATTATAGGTAATGTTAAATTTTTTTCGGAAAAATGTACAGTGGGACTTTTAAAGTGAAGTTTTCAAGTGAACGAATCCGCGAGCCATGGCTAGTAATATAACAGACAGCAACATCGGTAAGTTTCATAATATTAGTGTTTTCCGACAAAATAAACAGCGTCTGCGCGACGCCTTAAATCACGGATACAAACACGAAACTCAAAAGCTCGTTTTAACAACTCGCCAATAATTCCGCTGCCAACACAATTTGTTTATGCTACCATCAGACATAAATGTTATTCTGAACTTTGCAAGCCAAATGGGATGCTATCTTGAATTCCACTAGATAGAGGCCGTACACATGAGCCCGTATTTCCTATCCTGACGATGTACGTAATTTTCTAATTAATATTAATTAAAATGAAACTATTTGTCGGATTTTATCGCGGTTTTAAAATTATGATTTTCTCCAGTTTCGAAGATTTTGCAGCCTTCGTGGCTCCATTTCTACTTGCCCCCCTGAGAATAATAAATCAGCGATAAAATCCGAAAAATAGTTTATAATAATATTAATTATTGAATAATATTGCGTTGTTTCGATTTGGTTTCGTGTAGTCACTGTACCCAGGACAAAAATGATTAAGCGACGTATTTTTTTTTTATAGATCCTTAAACATAAAATATAGTCTTGATGTTTAGTTACCAACACTCATGAATAAGTTGCCCGACGTAAATAAATAGGGATTAGAGAGGTCGGTGATGTTTTGCTGTCCAAGAATTTTATTTACCATACAAAACACGTATCTGTAATTTTTTGAGAAAAAATGATACCACACATAACCTATTCATTTTGTAGACGGATATATCTACGTGGTGGCCCTACATGACGTCAGCAGCGGCATCATGTCGCGTTTAGTATCTTAAACATTAATTTCTGATAGCTCCTGTAAGTACAAGATAATGCACAAACAAACACTGTCATTAGTAAATGCATTCCGTTGTCGCAGGTTCGTTGCCGATAACGTAAATGTAACCTTTATCTGCCTATCTTTACTGACGAAAGTTAACTACGTCTTCATACGTTTTGATTTGTTGGACTCCAGTAATCTTGGCTACTGTAAAGCAGTAATATTAAGATTTTCGAGTAATTCAATTAAAAGGGCTTGACTTTTTGTTTTATAATCCTGTGTTAATCATATATATTGATTATAAAGCTCGCTTCTTATTGTAAGGGACCTAATACCGCTAGCGATATGTATGTCTACGCATAAAATACGGAAAACCGTGATACTAAGTAGGTACGTAATACCAATTTTTGCCGATTTTAAGGTCCCAAAAAAAAAGATAACTAATTAAGAATTCCACTATATGAGGATTTAAATTTTGAACCCTCCTTTTTGCAACACCCTGTGTGTCTATGGACACTGTCAATATTAGCATAAAAAAAATTATATAGCGCAATTCTTGTAACCTCGGAAAAGGCAACGCTTTATTTTAGATCCCATTGCGCAAATCTATGTAAATTGCGGTAACTCCAGTCCTTACATTAAAAAATGCGATAGTTGTAGGCAATATTTTCCTAGCTATCAATATTCCAACTAGAATATTGTTATACAATATTGTCCTATATTCTAATTATAGATGTAAATGTATTTCAATTTTTAAGGATAAAACTATACTTTAGTGTAATTTGAGTGACTAAGAAATTAAAAATTAAAAAGAAGTTAGAAGTCAATAGACTATATACAGAGAAAATTTTGAAATATTCAAAAACGAACAAAATCCATTAACAGCCTTGTAAGCAAAGCAGAGTATGTAGTATGTACCTCTCCCTAGTGTGAAGGGAACACATTATTTTGTCCTTTTCTTTCAGTTGTTTTCATTAGGAATGACATCATCAGTTAGTCTTTTTTTAAATTCAATTCAACCATAAACAACCACAATACCAAAGCAATAGCCAATAACCAAACATAAGGACAATGTAATGTAATGTTTTAATTATTTTTATTGTTATACAATGTATTTCTTTGTTAGCCACTGATTCAAAGAGCAGTAGAGTTAATTAATTTCTTATATTACATATCTGATAAAAATTTAAAGACAATTATATACAATTGGACGCACTTCTTTGTTCCAATGACATTAATGTCTTGAGTTTCAATGCAAGTATAATTTATTTATATTTACTGATGCAAAGGTCAGTGATTGTAAGTAATAATTGAATATGATTTGTTATATGTTCCGAGTTTAAATGATGAAAAAAAGGGTTTTACAATAGAATTTAAATGAGTATGTATTTGATGTATGATAGTAAAATTAAAGAATAATAATAGTACACTTAATATGTTAAACTACGATTAATGTTTCCAATCAGGCTCAAATAAGAATGCTTTAAATAAATTGTTAATATTAGAAAAAAAAACGCAAAAAATATTTAAAATTAGAAGTTATTTCATTGAAAGAGTATATTCGCTCAAGTATTTAGGTGAAGGTAAAACAATTGCTATTCGAAACACCTGACCATCACCTACTGACACATATACTGTGTACAGAAGATTGCCAATCAGTTTGACTATTTTTAAAAAATAGGAATACGCGAGTACGAGCAGTAAACTCGAACAAAATCGTAGCGTTCGCGCCAAATAAAACGAAAGAAAGGTTCACGACCCCATCTACGTAATAAGATCGGAACGCGCATGATACCGGCACAATGCTTTTATTTTCTAACTTTTTTTCTTTTTAAAAATAAGCCCTACACACATTTCCGGGAGTGGCGGGCACCGATACATACCCAGCTACATTTATCACACACATAAAACAATGTTTAAATGTAAATAAAGTATAGTTTAAGTCAATTACTTACAGTTTCCTTGTAATCACTACATAAAAATAAATAAAAACTCCGAACAACACACACGCTCACTTCGTCCACTACTCCACTGCGAAATGTCAAACTTCTCCTGATTCAGTGTTGCTCGAGCAAAACATTATTAACCTCAGTTTACACTACTTTAATGTAAATATTGCTAAATATAAAAATGTTTACGATGCAATTGAAATAATAATCAATTAAAGAATACGTTATAAATTGTGTTTATGTTTATTTCTTGCCTTATAGTATTATTTAAGCTTTATGTCGTATGAAAACCGCGCAGTGTTGCCAGAAAGACATACAAATATACCGATTAGTGGTCACCTCTCACGGAATTCTTTTGCCACGAGAGAGGTTCACGTTACCTTTCCTAATTATTATTAGCTGTGACTAAAAATAGGTCAAATATTTAAAAATGCCTGTTGGCACGCATTGCCGTTCTGAGCAGTCGTAATCACATTCGCGGAGTGTTGAGCGGGATCAATATTTATGCGGTCCAGTTTTATCCCGCTGCGCTGCACTCAAATACAATTAATGGCTTTTTAACGTCCTCTTAGCGCGTATATCCAGTTGTAACATTATTTTTATCAATGTGGCGTTATGATATAATTTATGATGCAAATCGTATAATATAAAAATAATATTTTATTACAAGTTCAATAGTTTTATAAGTTTATTATAATGTTTACATTTTTTGTGAGTGATTAACAACTGTATTCATAAACAAATTGATCATCTTCAAATACTCAAGTATCAAAAATATTTTACCGACTGAAAGATTTTTTACGATCGCATCTGATTTTAGATGTTCCGGGTTTGATTCCCGAGAAACCGCAATTGTGTCGTATGTAACCTGGTTTGTTTTGTGTAAACAAAACTGAACTCTTTCAGCATCAAGCTATTCTTGTACTGTGAAATATTATGGAACTCAAGTTTGGTTGGTATTTTACACACTCAATAATTGATTTGTTTCTTTATCCCTGCCGACATTATATCAATTATAATAGTATGAACTGGATCTTAGTTAGTTATATAATTATCTTCTATGTAACTGTATATTAACCTTTATAAAATCTATTATATATTAGTTTTTAATCCCAAATATGTAAAATAATGATTAATATTACACAATAGGATGAAGCTTGAGTAATTTCTATGGAAAAGATTTACGAATAAGTATATAATCGTTATAATATCGTAGTCACGACCGCATTGTAGTTCACGTAATTCTATAAATTCAAGAGTCTGACTGGTGTTGCTATTTTTAATGGGTAGGCGTATTTCTATATTGCTCCAGAAATTTAGATAGTGTAATAAATATCTTTACCCCATCTGTAATTATTTTATATATAATAAATACCATTACATAATTCCATAAGGGATGATCTGATTTCAGAAGTTCACGAGACGGTAAATTCGTAAAGTTTATAAAGTAATAAAAGACATCTGTTTGAATGATGACGGTATATGGTAATGTTTCAAACATACTAAACGAATTATTGCAATAAGTAGACCATGCTACACCCAATTTGACCGTCTTGTGACTCATTAAGGTCAAATATTTACAACATTGATAAGCTAAGACACTAAGAAGTCGCCAACATTGGTATTTGGTGGCACTCAATAACGATGTACGCTGAAGACACCTGAGCGTAAATAGACAGCTTGGTGGCGGCGCTGAAGAAGCTCAGTGCCAAAAAACTGCTACTGCGCAAGACTGCAAACACGACTGTGTGAAGTTGGTAGCCTTGCCCTTTGTACACTTCAAATTAAGTACTCTTTAAGAATCCATATCGGTGATTCTAGATGGACAAGCCACCACGCCACATCTTCCAGATCAGCAGCGTAGGGTAGTTGGGGTGAGGGGAAAGCGTTCCGCCTCTGATGGCAGTTTCAAAATCAAACTCTAAATCAATCAAAAAATCAAAATCAAAATCATTTATGGAGCGACTTACTTAGCTTGCATTACATACGGATCACCTGTATGGGCCGATAGAGCAACTATCGGCGCTGTGCGCAGGAAACTGCTCCAGAGTCAACGATTGGCGTTGATATTCTTGTGCAAGGCGTATAGAACTGTTAGTACAGAAGCTTTGCCTGTCCTCGCGGGTGTACTCCCTGTCGATTTGGAGGTACAGCGTCGCGCCGCTATGTATTACTCAACCAGAGAGGATATGGATAAAGTTTCTTACGTCTCGCGAGCTCTGAAGAATCGAGAGACTATTTAAACCGCACACTGATGTACACAATGAATTATTAAATGAATGGCAATGTAGGTGGGACTCGTCTTCGAAAGGGCGTCATTTATATAAATACTTTCCGTACGTTCGCGATCGCCTAATTAAAACTTGGCTAGAAATAGATTACTGTGTATCGCAGTTCCTTACCGGCCATGGTAATTTTAAGGGTAAACTGTTCTCATTTAGGCTGGTTGATTCTCCTGCGTGCCCATGCTCAACACCTGGTTACGAGGTTGAACAATCTGCTCATCACGTACTTTGGGAGTGTGGTCTCTGGCATGAAGAGCGCAACATCATGTTAAACAGTATGCAAATAACATCTGGGGTTGCAAATAACATGGACCTTGTTGAGACTAGACGGAATTTCCGTGCTTTCCGGCGTTTTTGCCATGCCTATTGTAATCAAATCTAACAGCTCATGTGATAGGACCCTTTCATTTAATTTTATCCGTGGTGCTTTATAACTAGCTTATCTAGTTGTAAACGTCCCTATCCTGAGGTTAAATCGCCTCCTTACATCATGATTTTGTCACCCGCATTGCTCTGGAGGAAGTGGACAATTAATATTTCCAACTTCTATCTTTCTATTTGATTAATTTCGTTGCGGGATAATGACATAGTAGTTTTCCCTGAGACTCGCCGAGCTTCACCGCTCGGTGTCGTAATGTGCGCCACTGCTGATCCTGGCTTACAGGAGTTGTAGTGGTGGTGGGTGTGAGAAGGAGTCTCTGATGGCAGTTTTAAGTAGGCGGTAAAATTCATAAATAAAACCCTAATTCGCTTTTTTGTTGCATTGTACCAGTAGCTAGGGGGCGCTAGTGTCTCTTATGTGATGATATGACCATGTTTGCCCTTGCCTGGTGCCATGGGTGGTAAATTTTAGGTCCACACCTGGCGGTAAGAACCCACGACACGTCACTCCTGCAGAAATATAATAAAGATCGAAATGTAAATACGTGAAAAATCGGGGTTTATAAACGGATTAAGCAGAAATAACACCAAGTTTATTGAACCGAATTTTCAGGTCACATCACAATATTGTACCGAAGTAAACTTTATGAGTTATTGCGTGTTAATTTTTTTATGCGCGTGTGTTATTAAACGGTGTAATTGCGGTATTACTCCGTTTTGAATAGCACACATAAACTCAGGCCTTTCATCCTTGAAGGGGTAAACAGAGGCGCAACTGGTACACCCAAATTTCCACTGTGTGTTCTGGTGTGTGTATATATTCCCAATATATCATAGAAGGCGAGCCTTTCACCATTCTCGGCACAAATTCAGACTCCACGCAACTAAGCAAAAACTGGAAAA